>NC_061092.1:1220595-1242812 GCF_015104395.2 Macrobrachium nipponense | reverse complement strand
GGGATTTTCGGGGCACTATCGAACCTAATACAACACCTAACCTAACCTAGGGCCCTGTACCCCTACCTAGGCCTAGTTTTGTTTTCCTTTGTTATAGAATAAAGACTAAAACCATTCTTGTTCCGACACGGCATACAAACCTTCGGTCCTTTTACAATAGGAAGGTACTAGCGGCAGCTGGATAGGTCGTAAGCTTTCGAACAAGGGGTTCGGTAGTTAACTGCTTGTCCGACAGGCGCGCCGCGCGCGACTGGGAGGTAAACAAACATCTTTTGCTTTCGGCCTCACAGTGGATGGAACGTGTGTGTTCGCTCTCTGCCCGCTGCTCGTCGTTTGCTTTCTAAGTTTGGTTGTAATTGTGTATGAAAGAGTATTGTAAGTACAATTATTCTCTCTTACATATTAATTACGGCTTTCAAGTGAATAATGATGGAATCTCCTCGCCTCGCTACCCCAAGGAGACTTTGCCCGGGTATCGAAGGGCGCAAATGCGGGAAGTTCAGATCATTCCCGGAGATTGACCCTCATATTTTGTGTGCTCGGTGTCGGGGGCGCGAATGCACCCGGGCCGAGCCCTGTGATGTATGTAATGACTGGTCGGAGGCGCAGTGGACTTTGTATGAGGGCAGGAAGAAGCGAAGGCCTGCAAAGGAGTCGTCGGAAAGCTCTCCCGCGACTCCTTTGGTGACGGACACTTCGTCTTCTTTCCTGCCGCCCGCTCAACTCCACGTCTCGCGCCTTCCCACTTGGGGGGGGTGTCTAGGTCCTTCTCCTCTCCTGACGTGTCGAGTGTGGAGGAGGCGCTAGATACCCTGACGTAGAGTTGTATTCTGGGTCCTCTATCGCTCGTCTTCGCGCGCGACGCGGGTAGAGGATCCTTCTAATCACCCGACTTTTGCCTCCTCAGGGTCGGTTGCCGTGAAGGATGACCTCGGACAGGTGTGGGCATCGTTGGGACTGCAGGGCGTGCCGAGTGTCCAGGGGCTGCTCTATCATCTCGCTGGCTCCGTGGCGGTTACTCATGCAACGGTCACAACCACCACCACGACCCTGACAACACACCGGCTACGCGTCACCTCCTCACCTGGTGTACACCCAGCACGCGGTCTCTGTAACACCCACAACATCGGTGCAGGGGCCAGTCGCGTAACTCGGGGGAGTGTGATGCGCCACCTGGGTTTGCCGTGCTGCCGCGACCGGACTTCATGTGCCGAAGAGCTCGCCCCTGACCTCCACCGGTACCGATGATGTCTGTGCCGCGGGTTCGACCATCTGTACCGCCCACACAGTCTGCCGTACCTGCCGTGACCACCGCTGCTGTTCCTGTTCCTGCTCCTGCCGTCTCGACTGCCGTTCCTGTGATGCTCGCACCTGCTGATGTTGTTCCTGTTCTGGCGCCGCTGCTCCCGATGCTGGTCTGTTCGGACAGGTACGTCGGGCCCTGTTGCTTCGGCAACAGCAGCCCCGGCTCCGTCCTGGATGACAGACCTGACGTCGGTCGGTCCTGAGGAGGTTGACGAAGAAGAAGAAGAAGAGGAGGAAGGTGTCGTCGTCGTCTTCATCCGTCTTCTTCGTCGTCGTCGTCGTCTGCCGCAGGCTGAACAGCATCGAGTCCTGGTGTGGACTGTGTGGATGGATGTTGTGAGTGAGTGAGTGACTGGCTCTCTCTTCCATCTTTTCCTTCCCCTCTACCTGTGGGCAGAGGGCCATGTCGTCACTACGCTGGATGAGGACGAGATGCAGGTGAGCTATATGACAGAGCCCCATCCTATCCCTTTCACTAGGGATAGGAGCAGAATATCCACCACTTCCTTCTACAAGGGGGGAAGTGGATGCCTACAAGAGTCAAACCCATGACTTTATATTTGCTGTACAGGAACAAGTTCTTGCATTGCTGGTACGAAGAGATACGCATGCCCTCTCTTAGTACTCGGTCCAGAGGTCTGACCATTGATCCTGCGGTGCACACACCCCGATCAATCGGACAGAGGCTTGGATCCCTCCTCGCTCTTACGACCAGGAGGCTTCCAAGGTTGGGCGAACACCAGTCTGTTCACAAAAGACTCAGATTCCACCACCAAGAAGTGAGTCTTCCTATTGTAAAAGGACCGAAGGTTTGTATGCCGTGTCGGAACAAATGACAATTTGTCCAAAATTGCATTTTTTCCTAACTATACAAACCTGAGGTCCTTTTACACATAGCCCCACCTCATGCCACCCCTCACTCGCAGTTTTGCTTGGGCCAAAGCAAAAGTGATTTGTTTTTTTACCTCCAGTCGGCGCGCGCGGCGCCTGTCGGACAAGGCCAAAGTTAACTACCGAACCCCTTGTTCGAAAGCTTACGACCTATCCAGCTGCCGCTAGTACCTTCCTATTGTAAAAGGACCTCAGGTTTGTATAGTTAGGAAAAATGCAATTTTGGACAAATTGTCATATTTCCGAGGAAAATGAAGGTGATATTTGTGCGAAACACATCAAATCACCTAGAAAAACATATTTTCATGTCATTTAGGGCTGGTTCCTCTTTCTAAAATAATACCGACTTTTTTAAGGAAACTACTGTTTTGGTAGAAGGAGACGTATGAAGTGTGCACTAGCTAGATAATTATTTAAGTAAATAGTAAAACATCAATATTTTACATATTTATGATGGTCAATTTGAAAATATTCGTTATTGAAAAAGTAACTAGATTTCTGACTCAACTTTAAGTAATAGTTTTCGGATTTTTCGGAATTAGAACGTTCTTTTAAGTCCTGTATTAGGGGAAAAAACCAGCGACTACCACCACCCTTATCACGGTTTTCAGGTCTTATTCACTCGATATTTAAATGGTGAAACAAGAATACAATTACAACTCCAAGCATACCATTCAAAAGATTGAAGTTTCGTCAACATAATGTGATATATGAAAGCCCCATATGAACTAAAATAAGCATGTGACACTCTTCGTAAAATATTTTTTCAAGGCAGTTTTGAAATCCAATATGGCGGCTACCGTGGGATGTACAGTTTTTTATCAGTGACGAAAATCATCTTTCCCAGCCTTCCCAGCAATCATTTGAACAATGTTAGCGTATGTATGTAACGTTTATGATCGTACTCAAGATTGCAGTTGTAATCAGCACAATAAAACAACTTTTTGTTGCCTATATTACTGAAAGTATGAAACTTTTTTTGTTCCGACACGGCATACAAACTTCGGTCTTTTACAATAGGAAGGTACTAGCGGCAGCTGGAATAGGTCGTAAGCTTCTCGAACAAGGGGTTCGGTAGTTAACTGCTTGTCGACAGGCGCGCTTGCGCGCGACTGTAGGTAAACAAATCACTTTTGCTTTTCGGCCTGCTGGCGTGTGGACGTGTACGCTCTCTGCCCGCTTCATCGTCGTTTGCTTTCGCATGATTGTGTTTTTCTTTTCTATTATCTAGTGAAACTGAATTGTAAGTACAATCATTTCATTGAATTCAATTGTGAATTAAAGGATCTTGGTGTCACCACGCCCTCCGATTACCCGAGTGCCGGGACTGAAGGGCGTAAGTGCGGGAATTCATTTTCCCAGAAATGATCCTCGTATTGTGTATGCTCGGTGCCGAGGGCGGGAGCGCTCGCTCCGAGCGTAAATTGGGTTGGAAATGTGTAGATGAAAATCGTAAGTAAGTGCTCTTTTCATTTATATTTTTTTGACTGTATGCCCGTTGAATTCGAACGAATGCGCTCGGCACGGAAACTATTCAGTGTGGAAGTGGAATCGCATATTCCTACAAGTATTCTTTTCATTTTCATATATTATTTTGATTGTAGCAATACTCATTTGGTTCAGTTTCCGAGCTTACGGAAATTGATCCTTCCCCCTTTTTATTTTGAATGAAGTGAAATCGCAAGTGCAGGTCTTTTTCATTTTCATTTTTATTGAGATTGCATTGTTTACTGGGATCAATGTTTCCGCTATTCCCGGGAATGATCCTTCCCCTTTTTATTTGTATGAAGTGAATCGCAAGCGCAGTAGTCTTTTCATTTTCATATATTTGTTGATTGCATCAATTCATTATGGATCAAGGTTTCCAGAAACCTTGATCCATAAGGTAAGGAATGAATCCTTTCACCCTTGCGCTCGGTACCGAGGGCGCAAATGCGCTCGATCCGAGCCCTTATTCATTGTGAAGTGAATCATTTTATTAATTATTATTGATTGCATCAATATTTATTTGGTTCAAGTTCCGCTCAGTCAGGGAATTGATCCTTATGCCCTTGCATTCGGGCCGATGGCACGATTGCTCTCGGGCTCTGATATTGTTGTTGGGTACATGGGTACTGTGCGGGGGTGGGGAACGAGAACCCCCCCCCCCCCACCCCCCCCCCGCTCAGTTCCCACACATGGCTCTTCCCCTTGGGGGGGGGGAGGTTATCGGCGTTCTTCTCCTCGCCCGATCCGTCGAGCGCGGGGAAGGGCGCTCGGTGCCCGATGTACAATTGTATTAGGGGTCTTCCACTCGTTCGGAGAGGGCTCACCCCCCCGCGCGAGGGGACTTCCCCCCCATTAATCGCTACTACTGTTATTTCCGCAGGTGCTACTGCCACGAGGGTGGACCTTGGTGAGGTATGGGCGTCCTTCCATTTGCAGGGCGTGCTAGTGTCCAGGGGCTGCGGTTCTTGTCTGGGCCTACTGCGGTCACCCATGGAGTGGTGACCACGCAACCAGGTGACGACGTCCCTCCTCACCTGGTGTACTCGCCTCACGTGGTAACAGTCTTGCCTACAGCCGCTGTGAAGTGCCGTTCGCCGTACCGAGAGGGGGGCGTGCCGCCGCCGCTCGTGGTTGCCGCGCTGCAGCGACCACACTCCGCTGCCCTAGAGCGCGCCCCTGAACCTGCCGCCGGTACCAGGATGTTGCTGGCTGCTGCTCCACTTCCTGTGTTTCCGGTGCTGCCTGCCGTACCTGCCGATTCTGGGCTGACTGTCCATGCAGTTGCTGCGCTGGCTGTCCCTGCCGTTGCTGCACTGGCTGTCCCTGCCGTTGCTGCGCCGCTGGCTGTCCCTACCGATGCTGTGCTGGCTGTGCCTGCTGTTCCTGAGATGCCCATACCTGCTGATGTCGTCCCTGTTCGTGGTGGTACTACCCCAGACTTTGGTCTATCTGTACAGGTGCGTCCGGGCCCTGTGGCTTCGGCTACAGCAGCCCCGGCTCCGCCCTGCATAGCAGATCTTACGTCTGTCCTGAGGAAGCTGACGAAGAAGAGGAGGAAGGTGTCGTCGTCGTCGTCTTCATCTTCTTCGTCGTCGTCGGCTGCCGCTCTTCCCCTTCGACTTCTAAGGCTTTCACAGCGAGGAAGAAGAAGGTTGCCTCCTCCCTCCTAAGAAGTCTCCCTCGGGAGCTTCTCGGGACCCGTCTCACCTCGGTGGGACGGGAGGGTTCCTTCCGCTGGTCCTCCTGCTCCTTCGGGAGCGGGGCCCGTCTCTTCTTCCGCAAGGAAGAAGACTACGGGGACCAGAGGGGTACCGGCTAACACCGGTACTTCCTCGCCTGGTGTCAGTGGTTCTGCCACTGCATCAGGGTCCGTCTCGGCCTCTCGTTCGCGGGAGGTACCGAGTGTACGGTCGCCTACCAGCGACCGTGCAGCCAGGAACCAGACCTCTGAGTCCGCTCAGCGTCAGGTTCACGGCACGGGGCGGAAGACTGGTGACAGCCGCTCATGCGACTCTCACCAGACCAGCTCTCACTCTCGCGGCGAACAGCTGGCTACCCGGGGACGTGACGGTCCACGACCGACCACGGGCTGAGGCTGGGAAGAGGTCCTCCCGTTCGCCGGTGCCAGCCACGGCTGGAACCAGCGACGTGACGTGCCGTGAGGACAAGCACCGGTCTCACTGTGACAGTGGAGGCCTGCAGGTCGCCTGACCGTCGCTCTCACAGAAAGCGACCGGGTACGGCAACCAGCACCAGCTCTTCATGACACTCGAGATCGGGGCCGCTGTGCTCAGTCCAGCCGTTCTCCACAGCGAGACGGTTTTCGACCAGGCCTGCAGCTCGATCGCCACCGCGGGTTGACGATCGCCTGCAGCCCTCAAAGCCTGCTGGTTCTGCCAGCAAGCAAAGAGGGAGCGTCAGGTCTGCCTCTCACCCGTACCTTCAACTCCTCGGGTTACACCGGGAGGAGAGAGGTATTGAGGAGTGATGTGGGAGGGGTGCGCCCCTCATGATCACACCACAGCGCCCTAGTGCCAGGCACGGTTCTTGGACCCGGCCAGGACGTATGCGCAAGTGGATGGGGAAGACCGAGAGGGCTGTCGCTGTTTCCCCTTCTTAGGAGGAAAGGTTATCGGAATATGCTCTTGTTCGAAGGGCTAACGTCCCACTCTGCAAGATGCTGTGACTTCCGAGATCCAGAGGAACTTTGCCGAGGTTACGGCGCTGATTCGTCAGCACAATGACCTCGGGGAAGGATCGCCGCTCCCACCAGCAGAGCCACGTCTCGGCTCGAGTCGTTTTGGGGCCGAGAGGGAACCCAAATCGACGGTGGGTCTGCCGCGATCGGAGCTTGCCGACTGTGTTGAACCAGGTAGTCTCTCGTCTCCGGACAAGAAGGCTCTCTCAGTTCTGGACGGTTCGAACAAGGCTACTTCACCTTCCCCTCTACTGCGACAGAGGCGTTTATACGTGTCTTCGGACACCGTATTTAAATACCCCTTCGGTCCTCCTGAGGTTTCGACCTCGACGAGGACTGGAATGAGTCGGAGCGGTATCGGCTCTCTCCTGTCAGGTGTCGATCAGCCCCACCCAGACGACGTTCACAGTGGCGGCAGACACGTACCTACAGTATGAGTTCGTAACCCTCCTCGGGAAAACGTTTTCTCCTGACGATACGTTTTCCCAGGCTCTGAGAGGCCATCGCCGTAAGGCGATGGCTGCTCCTTTTCTTCTCCAACTGCTAGATCCGCTGGGAAGGCGAGCCAGTATCCAATTCCTCCCCCATTCCCTCTCTCCTTACGGCTACGAGGGAAAGGGGAGGGATCCTACAGAGATTTCTCTGTAAGATCCCAACGTTAGGGGCTGCGCTACCGGGGGGACCTTCGGGTCCTACCTGACGTAAGCCCCGGTCATTGAGGAGGGATCCTGCCCCTTTCTCGATTTCTACGGGAATCGAGAGGACACCAGCCGATATCGTCTGACGAATTCGGTGGGGGGTTTCGCAGAGTGCTTAGAATTCTACGGAATTTCTAGCGCACTCAGAGTGTTCGAGTTTTTTATGATCTCCAAACACTTAGGCGAGACCACGGTCCAAAGTGAGCGAGAATCCCCGATAATTGTTACACGATAATCGGGAACCTCGCTTATGCTCGAATTCCTGTAATTTCTAGCATTTGGAAGAAGACCGCTGCTGAAAGAAGAGTATCTCACAGTAGGCGCTTTACCTGGAATAGAGAAGAACGGACGGGAACTTCCAGTTTGGCTTGAACTATCGTCTTCGGTATTCTGTTCACCATTGAAGCTTTCCTTTGGGAAAGACTTCTCCTTCACTCTCTTGACTAGAGAACGAAGGCGGTCGATCTCCAATCCTTATTCTCTTTCCTCGAAGGGAAAAGAATTTAGGATGGAGGTCGTGGTACAGAACCTACAAATATACTACGTATATTACCCTCGCGACATGATTCTTTAACAGTTGAATTGTCCGTGGGGTAGGCGCATACCGTAGTTAACTCTACGGTTTGTGACCGAGACGAATTGTATCTTAATTGAACTGCAACTCGGGGTTGCCTGCAACCTCCCAGCAGTTATCAGTTTCGATTTTAGATACTTGGTATTGTCATGACAACACCAGATCAGCTTTGTATTTACCGAAATCCGTTTCGGTTAAAATATAAATGCTCGAGCGTATTCTTTATGCTCGATGGTTCTAGCCGAACGCATTCCTTCGTGGAATAATGGATTACCTGGCAACTCAGGATGACGAGTCACCGAGAGCTACTGCGTATTGAACTGCCTGATAGCGGCTCAGTATCAGCTAGGTCTCGGATATGCACGGTCGGTTACGTCTCTCTCTCCCCTGGTTGGATGGACTAACCGAACCGTATCTCTGCCCAAACAATCATGGACTTAGGTCTCTGATTAACGGGGATTCTCGCAATAATGAAGGACCATCTACTGCTGTACGCTCGACTCATCGCCTTCGACATTGCGAGAATTTTCAACAGAGATATCTCTTGGACTCTTCATCTTTCTGTTTACCGCACGGTAACAGAAGTCTGTACTAGTCAACCGCTGCATCGCACTGCGATAATGCGAATGATTTTTGCAGACATCTGAGTTTGTCTTCAAAATATCTCGTATTCGTAGGTGTGCAATTTCATTGCTCGCCCGAATTAACAGATATGTCAGAAGACATCGCCTACTCTCCGACCTGACAGCTCTACTTCCAAATGTTCAGCCCATGAGAAGCAGTTCTTCAGGCAGTAGTTCCCTGTCTTCATTACTGGAAGCGCTCCGCTTTATTGCAAACTACGATCCTCACCGGACAGCAATCAATAGCGGTTAGCGTTCTCAGTCTTTGTAGCACAGGTTCAGAATCTTGAGAATCCTTCTCTCGGTTCAGCTGTGAAGACGTAGGTTGCATTTTCTGTACACCTTCGTCTCAACGTCACATAGTGTTGTTTCTCCTTACCTGTTGGGCACATGCCTTAAGAGAGTCATCACCTTGCCTTCTGGCATCGGTGACGAACAAATTATTTGTTTATTCTCTTGGCATAACCCTGTTAAGGCGAAGGTCACGTGACTTGCTCGGGTGCTTGGACAACTTGCCTCCTACCGAACGCAGTCAGTAGGCAGCTGTCAGAGCGCCCAAGTCTGTTACGAACTTCGCTGTGGGACTTAGTTCGGTTGTTCCATAAACAATCTTTTCTTCGTCCTAACGGATTGTCACAGTACCCATACCATCGACACCCACCATTGAGTGTCGGTGTCCTATCCACTACGAGAACAACAACTTCGCTGCAGACGGATAGACCAGTATGGGTACAGGACATCACCGAAGTCGAGAAAGAGGGATAGGTCATACGACAATTCCCTTTTCTCTGAGGTAATTGCATGACTTTGCCTGCGAAGTCAAGATCCAGGGGATGGGGATTCGTGACGCTCGATTTCGTACCGAATTCGTAGCGAAGACTCTGAACCTTCGGTTCCTGACGATCGGTTAGAGTCCTTCACAGTCCCCTCCCTAATGGACTTCACCGCCTTCGATGCGAAGGAGATGCTGCTTTGTCCTGTGAAAGCGCGACCGCGCTTCTGAAGAAACTCGACATCCCAGGCAGGCGGAGTGTTGAAGATCTTCGTCAGCACCAAGATGACCTAGAAGTACACTCCTCGAGTTACACAGAAGAACTTCTCCGTGGCGCAGGTACTGAAGGCAGGGGTCTGGTACAACCAGACCACTGGCACCTCCTTCTACCTTTTGGATATTGCCCACAGGTCCTTGGATCGTTTTCCTTAGGACCCGTGGTGGCTGCTCAACACGTTGTCTAGCTAACCCAGACCCTAGCAGGCTGAACAGCATCGAGTCCTGGTGTGACTGTAAGAATAGATAAGTGAATGAGAGAGTGACTGGCTTCTCTTCATATCTTTTTCTCCCCCTCTACCTGTGGGTAGAGGGATACGGTCATCACCTTGCTGGGATAAGGACGAGATGCCGGTGAGCTACTCGACAGAGCCCCATCCTATCCCTTTCACTAGGGATGGGAGCAAATATCCACCACTTACTCCTACAAGGGGGGGGAAGTGGATGCCAACAAGAGACAAACCATAACGTTGTTGCCTCTTTGCAATAGGAACTTGTTCTTGTTTGCTGGTACGAAGAGATACGCTTGCCTCTCTCTTAGTACTCGGTCCAGAGGTCTGACCATTGATCCTGCGGTGCACACCCCGATCAATCGGACAGAGGCTTGGATCCCTCCCTCGCTCTTACGACCAGGGAGGCTTCCAAGGTTGGGCGAACACCAGTCTGTTCACAAAAGACTCAGATTCCACCCACCAAGAAGTGAGTCTTCCTATTGTAAAAAGGACCGAAGGTTTGTATGCCGTGTCGGAACAAATGACAATTTGTCCAAAATTGCATTTTTCCTAACTATACAAACCTGAGGTCCTTTTACACATAGCCCCACCTCATGCCACCCCTCACTCTGCAGTTTTTGCTTGGGCCAAAAGCAAAAGTGATTTGTTTGTACTACCAGTCGCGCGCGCGCGCCTGTCGGACAAGCAGTTAACTACCGAACCCCTTGTTCGAAAGCTTACGACCTATCCAGCTGCCGCTAGTACCTTCCTATTGTAAAAGGACCTCAGGTTTGTATAGTTAGGAAAAATGCAATTTTGGACAAATTGTCATATTCCCGGGGTCATGGTTTGAACTGAATTCATTTTTACCTTGTAATCGGTGGTTTTATCCTTACTGCCATCACAACTGAAAACTCCACAGTGTTATTTGATTGTTATTATACACATTTTTGGTCTCAGTTCACTCCACATTGCACTTTTAACCCGTTGCTGTTCCTGGTTCCTAAGCGTGCGCGCACAAACACAGTTATGAACAGCAGACAACGAAACTGCAAAGTTTTATTCCCTAAATTGTTTACTTTACTCGTTATTTAGTTTAAATTTACTTTGTTATTTAAAAATTTTAATTTAATTCATGTATATTATCCTTTTTTGCAACCAAATTACCCCACAATCAAATGTTTCTAACGTTTTCATACATCTGGCTGCCGAAAAAACCATAGAGGAACGACTACGGATAAGTGAATTATATACATTTTTATTTTTATTTTTTGCTAGCACTTATCATTGATTTCAGTCTATACGTATTAGTATTTGGAATTTCTTTAATAACCGCATGCCAGAAGTAAATGTAACCTTTAATGTTTGCATGCTAAGAATGGCAAAATCATTGTTGCCACATTAGTGGAGGCTTCACACATACGCCGTTTCATTATTATAAACTGTTTCCATGAATTCTAGTTGTCATAGTAATGCAATAATGATAAAATTGCTTAATATTTATGTATAGTATATACTTCCAATACATAGCCTAATTTCACCAACCAATTTCAACGTTTTTGTGTAGTAGTCTTATACCAGTTTGGAGGGTGAACACATACGAATGGCAACAGAGAGAGGAGAGAGAGAGAGAGAGAGGAGAGAGAGAGAGAGAGAGAGAGAGAGAGAGAAAGGAAGGCGAAGGAACGAAGAATTAAAGGGGTGGCAGTTGTGGGGGCGGAGAGGGTAGGTGGAGCTTTTTACGCGTGTTCGTATCCATTTCTGGATAATGGAGTTGTTCCGATACGTAATACAAACCCTCGGTCTTTAACAATAGGAAGGTAACTAGCGGCAGCGGGTGGGACGGTCGTAAGCTTTCGAACAAGGGGAGAACGGTAGTTAACTGCTTGTCGATCGTGCGCGCGCCGCGCGCCCGGGCGGTGAAGAATCACTTTTGCTTTCGGCCTGTGGTGTGACAGGATGTGTTCGTCATCGCTCTGCCCGCTATTTCGTCGTGTGCTTTGGATGTTACAATTTCTTTCTGACTGGTTTGTTTTGTGGTCTTGAATGAAATTGTAAGTACTCTTTTTTCATTTTTCATTGAGTGAAGATTAATTAATCATGGATCAAGAAGAGCTTTCGCCGCGCCCACCAGCTGCCCGTAGAGTGTGTCCCGGGCTGGAGGGGCGTAAATGCGGCGGATTCCGCTCTTACCCAGATATTGATCCTCATGAGTTATGTTTTCGGTGTCGGGGGCGAGAATGCTCCCGAACCGAACCATGTAATGTCTGTGTAAATTGGTCGAGGCGCAGTGGGTGCTGTACGAGGGTAGGAAGAGGCGTAGGTCGACCAAGGAGTCGTCGGAAAGCTCTCCAGCGACTCCTTGGTTAACGGATACCTCGTCATCCTTCCTGCCATCCAGCTCAGCCCCACGATTTGCGCCTTCCCCTGCGGGGGGGGTTTCGGAGTCCTTCTCCTCACTCGATCCGTCGAGTGTGGAGGAGGGTGCCCGATACCCGGATGTTCAATTGTATTCGGGGTCTTCCGTCCGCTCTGGGTGGGGTTCGTCCTCCCCCAGGCGTGAGGGTGCCCTCTAACTGACCCGACTGTTCCTCCTCAGGTGTGCCTTCTGTGAGTGACGACCTTGGACAGGTGTGGGCGTCGTTGGGACTGCAGGGCGCCCCCAGTATCAAGGGCTGATTCAACGGCTAGCGGGGTCGGCAGTGGTAAACTCATGGTGTGGTTACAACAACGACCAATACGTGTCAACACCAGGTACGCCGCCCCTCCTCATGTGGTGTATACGCAACACATTGCGTCGGTGACTCAACGGCGTCAATTCAAATGCCGATCGACTGCCGTACCTAAGAGGGGAGTGCCGCCGCACCTGGGTTTTGAGTGCTGCGAAACTCCCGACTTTCGCTGCCCCAAAAGTTCGCCCCTGGATCTACCGCCCGTCCCAATGATGAGTTTGGCTGAGATGGAGAGGTCTGTGACGCCGGACTATGCTGCCGTACCTGCCGTACCTGCAGCGAGTGTTGCTGGCCCAGCCCCTCGCGCCGCTCCTACGAGCGCGCGGTGGGTGCGGCTCATGTTGATGTTGCTGCTGGTGCTGGTCCTGCTGGTGCTGGTCCTATTGGTGCTGGTCTGCTGCGGTCTGGCCTGCTGGTGCTGGTCCTGCTGGTGCTGGTCCTGATGGTGATGGTCCTGGCTTTTCTGCGTGATGCTCCTGCGCTCCTGCATGGCCTGCTGCCCACGGTCTCTGTCATGGAGCTGCACCTCTCAGGTCTTTCGGACAGGATCAGTCGGGGCGTGTTGCTTCGGCAATTGGCCCGACTTTTCCGTGGATGGAAGACCTGACGTCCGTCCTGAGAGAGCTGACGAAGAAGAGGAAGATGTCGTCGTCGTCTTCATCGTCTTCTTCGTCGTCTGTTGCCGCCTCTTCCCCTTCGACTTCTAAGGCTTCCAAGCCGAAGAAGAAGAAGGCTGCCTCCTCCCCCCCTAAGAAGGCTCCTGCGGGACCTTCGAAGGGCCCGTCTCGCTGGCGTGACGGGGGGTGCTTCTGTGGTCCTCCTGTTCCCTCGGGAACGGGGCCCGTCTCCTCTTCTGAGAAGAAGAAGAAGACGGGGACCAAGGATGTGCTGGCTACTGCTGGTACATCCGCGCCTGGTCTTAGTAGCACTGCTGCTAAGCCAGGTACCGGCTCGACTTCTCGTTCGCGAGAAGGTCCGAGTGTACGGTCTCCTTCGGGCGACCGTGCAGCCAACGTCAAGACGCCTGAGCTTGCTCACCGTCACGACAGAGGCACGGAGCAGAAGACTGTCGAGAGTCGCGCAAGTGACGCTCGCCAGGCCAGCGGCCGCTCTCGTAGCGACCAGCCGGTACCTCGGGTTGACGTGACGGTCTCTGACGGCCCACGGGTTGAGGCTGAGAAGAGGTCCCCTCGACCAACGGCACCAGCTTCGGCTGGTACCAGCGGTTTGACGTGCCGTGAGGACGCTCACCGGTCTCACCGCGAAAGCGAGCTCTGCAGATCACCTGACCGCCGCTCCCACAGGGACCGGACGGAGACGGTGGCCAGCAGCAGCTCGTCTGACGCACGAGATCGGGGTCGACGTGCTCAGTCGAGCCGCTCGCCACAGGTGAGCGGGCACGACCAGGCCTGCAGTCCGATCCCCACCGCGGGTTGGTGATCGGCTACAGCCCCCCACGTACGCTGGTCCTGCCAGCGAACGGGGGGGGGAGCGTCAGGTCTGTCTCTCCTATACCTTCAACTTCCTCGGGCTACACCGGGAAGAGCGAGGTACCTAGGAGTGATCGTGAGAGGTGCGCCGCTCACGATCCCGCCACGACGCCGCACGAACCAGGCATGGTCTTAGGACCAGCCAGGTCGTACGCGCAAGTGGTTGGAGGCGACCGTCAGGGGTCTGTTGCTGTTCCTCCTTCTGAAGGAGGAGGGTCTCGAGAGCTGCTCCTGTTGGAGGGACTGGACGGTCCTACTCCTCAGGACGCTGTGACTCCTGAGATCCAGAGGAACTTTGCCCCAGGTTATTGCGCTGATTCGTCAGCACAACGACCTTGGGGAAGGATCGCCGCTACCACCATCTGAGCCCACGTCCCGGCTCGAGTCATTTTGGGGCCCGAAGAGGGAAACCCAAAATTGACGGTGGGACTGCCGCGATCGGAGCTTGCAGACTCAGTCCTTGACCAGGTGGAGAATTTCGTCTCAGGACGAGAGGACTCACTTAAGTCAGGACGGTCTTCCAAGCTACTTCCTCCTCCTCTGCAGCGACAGCGGAAGTTCTACGTGCCATCAGTAGATCCAATACCGCCCAAACAGGTTAACCCGGAGCTAGCTAGGCTAACTCCAGGTGTGTCCCTGCAGCAGCTCCTGTCGGAGAACCTGTGGTTCTCGCAGCAGGAGGCACTGGGCCTGGAAGCTACCGCTATGGCAGCTTTCCAGGCAGTCTCTTGGTTGGATCTGTGGTCCCTCACAGTATCCAAGGTCGCGGCCGACGCCGGGGGCGCTGCCCCTCGAAGACGACCCCGACTTTCAGGAGACTGTGCCAGTCTGGAGGTAGGGCCATCTCTACCTCGCCCATCAGACGGCAAACCTGTGGGCCAACTTGGTTCTCCGTCGTAGGGACGCTGTCCTTACACGAGTAGCCAAGGGGGCCGGGCGTGAAGCGGTAAATGGACTACGTAACGGACCAATGAAGAGTTCCTCCGCTCTCTTTCCCGGAGAGATGGTGGACGCTGCGGTGGAAAGACGGCGCACTGATGACAGTGACCGTCTGGTTCACCAGGCAGTTACGAAGGTTTCTGGGCAACCTCGTACATCTGCGGCTAAGCCTAAGAGTTTAGCTAGCGCTTCCTCGGCTGCTAAGACGGTCTGCTCCATCGAAGCCCGAGGAAAGACTCTTCCTGCTTCAACTTCTGGTAAAGGAGGCCGTAACCAGCCCTCCTCCCCAGCCCTCCTTTCCCCGAGGAGGTGCTGGGAAGAAGTCGAAGCGAGGTGGGAAACGCTAGGGACGGCGTTCCCCCTCACCAGCTGCCGGAAGTGGGGGGGTGCCTGGCGAGCCATTGGGCAACTTGGCAGCGCTACGGTGCCGAGACCTGGATAGTAGACGTCCTTCGGGAGGGATATCTACTACCCTTCGAATCTCGGCCACCCCTCACCTCCAACCCGGTCCATCTGCAGACATATGTTCTGGGATCCTCAAAGGACGACGCTCTTCGGCAGGAGATCAAGACCATGCTGACCAAACGAGCTGTAGAAGTCGTAGTGGATCGGTCACCGGGCTTTTACAGCCGCCTTTTCTTAGTGGAAAAGGCATCGGGGGGCTGGCGGCCCGGTGATAGATCTCTCTCCCCTGAACCGATTTGTTCGCCAGAACTCGGTTCAAGATGGAGACGGCACGTTCCGTGCTGGACTCCATCAGGGAGAACGACTTCATGCTTTCAGTGGACTGAAGGATGCGTATTTTCAAAATAACCCATCCATCAGTCCTCCAGAAAGTACCTCCGCTTCATCTTCGACGGGACGGTGTACCAATTCAGGGCACTTGCTTCGGTCTCTCAACCGCCCCCACAGGCGTGTTCACGAGAGTGTTCACGCTGGTGTCTGCTTGGGCCCATTCGCACGGGATACGTCTTCTGAGGTATCTCGACGATTGGCTGGTCCTGGCGAGCTCCCGCTCGCAGTTGCTGCAGGACAGGGATCGACTTCTAAAGTTTTGTCGCGATCTTGGGGATCGTGATAAACTACGAGAAGTCCGTATCCGAAACCCAAGCAGAAGATGAAGTACCTGGGTATGCTGATCGATACGGTAGCAGCTCAAGTCCGCCCCGCAGACTTGAGGATCAGCAAATTCAGGGAGGCAGCCGGCCGGTTCCTGTCTCGGCAGGAACAGGCAGCTCAGCAATGGCAAGTCGTGATCGGCCACCTGTCGTCACTCGAGAAGTTAGTTCCTCACGGACGTCTTCACCTGCGGTCTCTCCAGTGGAGACTAAGGGAGAGTTGTGGCACAGGTAAAGGATCCACTTACTTCCCCGTGGTCCAATCACGGAGAAGGTGAGGCAGGGACCTAGCCTGGTGGCTCGACGACAGGAACCTCTAAGAGGAGTGCCCCTACGCACTCCCCCCCGGAGATGCTGCTGTTCTCAGACGCATCGAACCGAGGGATGGGGCGCACACCTGGAGGAGTTGCTGGCTGCAGGTGTGTGGGACCATCACGACAAGCACCTTCACATCAATGTCCTGGAAACTCAAGGCGGCGTTTTACGCTCTCCAAGAGTTCCAAGACGCTTGATGGGACACTCGGTGGTGTTGATGTGCGACAACACCACAGTAGTGGCATACGTCAACAAGCAGGGGGGCCTAGTGTCTCTCCACGCTACACCAGTTGACTGTGCAGGTGCACGAGTGGGCCACGGCTCACTCGATAGAGCTGTCAGCACGCTACATTCCAGGCAAGAGGAATGTAGTAGCGGACAAGCTCAGCCGTCGGGATCAGGTAATAGGGACCGAGTGGTCCCTACACCCAGAAGTGGCGGAAAGGCTCTTCAACCTGTGGGGGCGTCCAGTCATAGACCTGTTCGCCACCCGGCACAACAAAAAACTTCAAGTTTTTGCTCAGCCGTGCCGGACCCATGGGCAGCTGCAGAGGACGCTCTTCAACACCCCTGGGACAACCTCTTCGTCTAGCGCTTTCCTCCCTTTTGTCTGATTCGGAAAGTGATCAGCCGAGCGCTGGTCACTCCCAATCTCAGTGGATGATCCTGGGTGGCTCCCAAACGACCTCAAGCCGTTTGGTATCCGGACCTGCTGGCTCTTCTTGCAGAAGAACGAGAGAGATGCCCCACTGGCACAACCTTCTAGCCCAGCCACACGTAGAGCGGTACCACCGAGCAGTCCAGTCCCTACAACTTCACGGCTGGCTGTTATCCACCATCTATTGCGAACGAGAGGCTTTTCTCGCAGCGCAGCAACAGAGATGGCTGGACACGTCAGACAGTCCTCTGCAGCTGTGTACCAGGGGAAGTGGGCCGTTCTTCTGTGGTGGTGTCGTAGACGGGGTCTATCTCCTCTCAGAGCCACTCTTCAGCAGGTAGCGGATTTCCTCGTATTTCTTCGCCGAGAGAAGCTCCTCTCAGTACCCACAGTTAAAGGATATAGAGCTGCACTGGCACTCGTCCTAAAAAACTGAGGGGACTGGACATCTCGAACTCGTTCGAGATCTCCTTGCTAATGAGGAGCTTCGAAAGGTCTTGCCCACCCAGGGAGCTCAGGCCCCCTGAGTGGGATGTGACTCTCGTCCTTAGGAGTTTGACTCGAAGACCATTCAGAGCCACTCGAGAGTCGTCAGACAGGGATCTGACCTCAAGACCCTCTTCTTGCTGGCCCTGGCATCGGCGAAGAGAGTAGGGGAACTTCATGGTCTGTCCTTCAATGTTAAACATTCCAGGGGCTGGGGATCTGTGACGCTCGATTTCGTCCCGAATTTCGTAGTAGCCAAAGACTCAGAATCCGTCGATCCCTGACGACAGGTTCGAGTCTTTCACAATCCCCTCCCTAATGGATTTCACCAACAACGATACGGATGAGATGCTGCTTTGTCCTGTGAGGGCGCTACGGCGCTATCTGAAGAAAACTCGACACCTCAGGCCTGAGTGTCGACGCCTCTTCGTTAGCACTGGGGTTACCAAGAAAGAAGTATCCAAGAACACGCTTTCTTTCTGGCTGCGTGAGGTGATCAGGAGAGCGTACGAGGCTGATGGTAGTGACGACATCCGTACGCTCGACCGAGAGCCCACGAAGTCAGAGGTATTGGACCCTCTTTGGCGTTCCGCAAGAACTTCTCCGTGGCGCAGGTCCTGAAGGCAGGTGTCTGGGCCAACCAGACTACCTTCACGTCTTCTACCTTCGGGATATTGCCCACAAGTCCTTGGATACTTTTTCCCTTGGGACCTGTGGTGGCTGGTGCTCAACACGTTGTGTAAGCTTACCCAGCTACCCGAGCAGGCAGAAACAGCATCGATTCCTGGTGTGGACTGTAGGAATGAATGGTTGAATGAGAGTGCGACTGGCTTCTCTCTCCATCTTTCTCTCTCTCTACCTGTGGGCAGAGGGTCACGGTCGTCACCATGCTGGAAAGGAATCCGAATGCAGGTAAGCTACTCAACCGAGCCCCAATCTATCCCTTTAGTTAGGGATAGAAGCAAATATCTCCACTCCCTCCCAACAAGGGGGAAGGAGTGGATGCCTACTTGAGACAAACCCATAACTTTATGTTGGCTCCTGTACAGGAACAAGTTCTTGCAATGCTGGTACGAAGAGATACGCTTGCCTCTCTCTTAGTACTTGGCTCAGAGGTCTGACCATTGATCCTGCGGTGCACACCCCGATCAATCGGACAGAGGTTTGGATCCCTCCTTGCTCTTACGACCAGGGAGGCATTCCAAGGTTGGACGAACACCAGTCTGTTCACCAAAAAGACTCAGATTCCACCCACCAAGAAGTGAGTCTTCCTATTGTTAAAGGACCGAGGGTTTGTATTACGTATCGGAACAAATGACAATTTGTCGAAAAATTGCATTTTTCCTAACTATACAAACCTGAGGTCCTTTACATATAGTCCCACCTCATACCACCCCTCACTCTGCAACTTTTTGCATGGGCCTAAAGCAAAAGTGGATTCTTCACCGCCCGCGCGAGCGCACGATCGGACAAGCAGTTAACTACCGTTCTCCCCTTGTTCGAAGCTTACGACCGTCCCAGCTGCCGCTAGTTACATTCCTATTGTTAAAGGACCTCAGGTTTGTATAGTTAGGAAAAATGCAATTTTCGACAAATTGTCATTTTTGTCTCTTGGTACAAGGACAAGTGTCGTTATTCTTTACGTTTAGTGATTCACGATACCCTTATAAATTACGGCACGGGTGTAATGCACTATAGCAAAATCTCGTTCTGATACGAGTGTTCATTACAGAAATAGGTATTGCCCAAAAACGTGGCTTGCACTGTTGCTGAAACCCATAGTAGGTATGATGCTTAGTTGTCAATCAAGTTTTTTGTAATCAAGTATTTTTACAAGCTAGCTATTGAATAAATTTGTATTTTTCTCAATCAAAACATATGCCCCTCAATGCTGACTTTCCTCTTTTAACGACTTTCTGGTCATTGCAAATTCGGCCCCATAATTTCTTATGGTGCGAAAACAGAGGCGCAGGGACCGAAAATGATTGCGTGACACTACGGCGATAATCCGGCAGTAAAACATCTTCATATATCCAAAAAGTAATAATAATATATGCGCATTACGATATACCAATTACATGAAGAGCTGATAATCTGCATGAATAAACTGTAAACTGTTCTGCAAGAAAGTTGAGTAAAGCAAATTATTTACAATAGGTACGAAAGTCAAGATGTCGTTACGTCATAATACAGGACTTAAAAGAACGTTCTAATTCCAAAAAATAATTACTTAAATTTGAGTCAGAATTGAGTTACTTTTTCAATAACGAATATTTTCAAATTAATCATCATAAATATGTAAAATATTGATGTTTTACTATTCATTTAAAAAATTATCGAATTGCACTCTTCGTCGTCGTCTTCTACAAAACAGTTGTTTACTCGGTGAGGAAAAGTTTACAGATTGTTGTGATAAAAGTGCCCCAGCGTCTGTGGGTACAAGTGGGTGCGGATTTATCACAGGAAATGGTTAGTTGTTACCGATACGTAATACAAACCCTCGGTCCTTTAACAATAGGAAGGTAACTAGCGCAGCTGGGACGGTCGTAAGCTTCGAACAAGGGGAGAACGGTAGTTAACTGCTTGTCCGATCGTGCGCGCGCCCGCGCGCGAGAGGTGAAGAATCACTTTTGCTTTCGGCGCGGGTAGTGTAAGGACGTGTTCGTCATCGCTCTCTGCCCGCTTCATCGTCGTATGCTTTGTTATATTGTGTTTTTTACTAATGGTTTGGTTTGACTTTGAAAATGAAACTGTAAGTACACTGTTTTCATTTTCATTACTTAATTATGAATCAACATGGAACTATCGCCGTAGAGACGGCGATTTCCGCTCTTTCATGATTGAACCCATTGAATTATGTCCTCGGTGCCGAGGGCGGGCGCACTCGCGCCGAGTCATGTATTTTGGCGAAAGTGTGTAATTGAAAGATGTAAGTACACTTTTTCATTATATTTTTGCCCTGTGCGTTCGTTGCCGAGAGCTTGATTGCGCTCGGCAAGAGCCATCTTATTTTGTATGAATAGAATGCAATGAAAGTGGATTCGCAATGCAGTTTTCTTTTCATTTTCATTTATTAATTGCATCAAATTTAATTTTGGATCAATTTCCGCTCTTACCAGGGAATTAATCCTTACGATTTATTGCTGTGAAAGTGAAAATAGCAAGTGCAGTATTGTTCATTTTCATATATATTTATGATAGCATCATATTATTATGGATCAAGTTTCCGCTCTTACCGGGAATTGATTTTTCCCTTTTTCCCTCTTTAAGTTCTATGAAGTGAATCGCAAGTGCAGTATTCTGTTTCATTTTCATATTACTTTTCACTGCTGTGCGGGGTAGGGGAAGCGAAGGTCTGCCAGGAAGTCGTCGGAAAGCTCTCCCGCGACTCCCTGGTATCCGATTCTTCGTCTTCTTTCCTGCCCCCCCGCTCAGCTTCTCGTATTTTGTTTTTGGGTCTTCCTTCCGTTCGGGGTGGGGCATGTCTCCCCCCCCGTGCGCGAGGGAACCCCTCTTACTAATCTGTCTGTGCTACCGCAGGTGCTACATCCGTGGGAGACGACCTTGGACAGGTATGGACCACTGCGGCTGCAGGGCGTGCCTAGCATCCACGATCTGCTGCAGAGTCTAGCGAGGTCTGGGGCGGTGACCTTGGAGTGGTCTCCACTACAACCTTCACGGCCGCTCTATGCTGCTTCCCCCGCTGGTCTACACTCCCCATGCTGTGTCGGTGACGCGTCTGCCGCTTCTAGGGCCGGTCGCCGCCGTACCGAGGAGGGGTATGCCGCCGCCGCCGCCTGTGTTTTCTTCGTGTTGCCTGCCCCAGACTTCCGCTGTTCCAGCAGCTCGCCCCTGGACCGACCGCCAGTACCACGCTGGCTGCCGAATGATTCTACGAGGCGATGGCTGGGCCTGCCGTACCTGTCGCTGATGTGGTTCCGCTACTGGCTTGGCTGTCCCTTCTGTGTTTACCGCTGCCGCTGTTCCTGCCGCTCCTGAGCTGGTTGCTGTTCCTGTCGCTCCTGGTTCCTGCGCCTGTCCATGCTGGTCCTGCCCATGGTGTGTCTTCCCCCCCAGTCCAGGTCCTTCCGGACAGGTGCAGTCGGGCCGTGTTTGCTTCGGCAATAGGCCCGACTCTGGCCTGGATGGAGGACCTGACGACTGTCCTGCGTGAGCTGACGAAGAAGAGGAAGGTGTCATCTTCGTCTTCGTCTGTTGCTGCCTCTTCCCCCTTCGACTTCTAAGGCCCATAAGCCGAAGAAGAAGGAAGGCTGCCTACCCCCCCTAAGAAGTCTCCTTCGCGGGAACTTCTAAGGGCCCGTCCCACCTCGGGGGTACGGGGGGTCCTTCTGCTGGTCCTCCTGCTCCTTCGGGAGCGGGGCCCGTCCTCCCCTTCCGTAAGGAAGAGATAGACGGGGACCAGAGGAGTATCGGTTAGCTCTGGTACTTCCTCGCCTGGTGCTAGCGGCGATGCCGCTACGCCAGGTTCCGGCTCGGTCTCTCGTTCGCGGGAGATCCCGAGTGTACGCTCTCCCTCGGGAGACCGTGCAGCCGAAGTTTCGGCGCCAGAGTTCGCTCGGCGCCAAGACCACGGCACGGAGCAGAAGGCTGGCGAGAACCGCTCAGGTGACTCTCGCCAGGCCAGCGGCCGCTCTCGCAGCGACCAGCTGGTAACCGGGTTTTGTTATTCCCCATAAGAAGACTCCTTCGGGAACTTCGAAGGGCTCGTCACATTACGGTGTGACGGGGGGGTTCTTCTCGATGGTCTCCTGTTCCTTCGGGAACGGGGCACCCGTCTCCCTTCTGAGAAGAAGAAGAAGACGGGGGACCAAGGGTGTGCTGGCTACCGCTGGTACACCCTCGCCTGGTCTTGGCAGCTCTGCTGCTAAGCCAGGTACCGGCTCGGTTCTCGTCCGCGAGAAGTTCCGAGTGTACGATCTCC
>NC_061092.1:1189238-1220095 GCF_015104395.2 Macrobrachium nipponense | reverse complement strand
TTATTATTATTTCCTCTTCCCCCGGGTTGTTATTAATACTATTGATAGAAAACCATAGATGAATTACAAAAGGTAGACAATCAAGTATATAGAACAATTTTGAAAACGCCAAGTTACACAGCAAGTTGTGCGTTAAGATCTGAAATAGTGGCATTTTTCTTTCCCTCCTTCCTGCCAATCAAGAGATATATGTGAAGAATAGACCATTCTGTCTGAAACATACACTTGATCGAGAGTGGTGGAAATAGGCTCATACTGTATGTGAGATAACCAAGGATCAGTAAAAAAAAAAAAAATAAAAAAAAACCCTGAATGATCCAAGTAAAAGAATATATGAAAGAATTAAACATAAATTTAAGTAAAACTGAAGCACTTATAGGTAAGCAGCTAAAAGAAATAATAGATATCTGGGACAGAAAAACATGGCAGAAAGAACCGAATGAAAAGACAACATTAAGAATCTACAGATAATATAAAGAAAACAAAAGAGGAAATCTGGGCGATAACGCTGAAAACACAAAGCTGACCAGTAGGTGGGGGGGCTAGACTAAGCACACTAGGAGTAAATGACAGAAACAGACTAAAGTAGAAGATACAAAATGTTTGTGCTGTGAGGAAAAGATGAACATTTAGAACATTTACTACTTTACTGCCCCGCACGTAATGAGATTATAAAATAGATGTAGTTTGGTGGCAGCAGCCATATCAGGAAAAAGAAAGAGGAACTGATAGCTAATATACGCTGATTTGCAGATCTACTGATGGGTGGGGAAAATTGAAAATAGAAAAGACTTTGTACAAGAATTATGGCATTGCAGAGAAGAAAAGCGTAGACACAAACAAACGAGGCAGGGAGGATGATCCGTTTCAGAGGCGAATCCTCCTCCCCTATTACTACTACTACTAACTACGTTATTCCAAATGCCGCGAGTCTCGAATCTCTCGATATTCAGTACGCGTGAGAGAAAGAGAACAGGATAAGATATTGAGACAGGAACTCAAAGACAAGAAAGAAATGGGGGAACAGGGATGGCTACATCAGAAAGGGTAAACCTAATCAGAAATGAAAATTTTGCAGAGTCTGGATGGGGCAATAGGAGGAGAAATGTAATAAACGAAGATGATAATAATACATTAACCAAGGAGCCAAAATCAAAAAAAGGTGAAATACAGTTCAAAATATACATGATAAATATACAGTGTTTAACTAGACAAAAGATAGTAGAAATAGAAAGTTTTTTAGACAATGAAAATAAGATATTTTGTTTAAGTGAAACTCACCAGAAACTAGACAAGTTAGCATTAAGTAAAGGTATAAATAAAATAGAAAATATGAGGGAGATGAAAGACAAAAAAGGGGGGGGTGAGGGTTAATGATGCTATATAGAGACAGTGATAGCACAGAGTTAAACAAGGTGGAGACTATTAGCAAAGCTACTATATGCTAAATGCAAAATATACAATAATACTATCCATATTCTATTGTTATACCTATCAGTAGGAAATACAGAGGAGGATAAAAATAGAGATAAAGCAATAAAACTAGAATGCGAAAACATAATGAAAAACATAAACGACCAAGAATCATTACTGATTTTAGGAGATTTCAATGGCCATATAGGTTTCTTAGGCCACCAGAATACAGACAGAAACGGGGAAATAAAAATATTAGAATGGATGAATGAAACATAGGCTAATACTACTTAACGCAGAAGACAGATGCACTGGAGATACCACATGGGAGAGAATGCAGATGAAAAGCGTAATAGATTTTGCTTTAGTCAATGAGAAGTTGTACAAATATTTTGAGGAGATGGTAATTGATGAAGACAAAAAGGAATTTGATATCTCAGACCATAACCTAATTACCATTCACTTAACATTCAAAGGACAGAACAAGAATCTCAACAAGGGTAAATGGGAGGAAGTAAAATACTTCAAAACAGATGAAGACAACCTAAATGACTTTATTAAAAAATTAGAAGAGATCCTAATAGATAAAGACATTGACAGAATCACAGATATGGACTTATCAATAAAAGAAGTAGCAGAAGACAAGCTAATGAGAACATACAGGAGAAGTTGCTAGTAGAGGAGAAAGTAGAAGAGCAACCCTGGTTCAGTGAAGAAATAAGACAAAAGGTATCAAGGAAAGGAAGGAGCTGAATAGGAAGAAAAGGAATGAGAGAGATAATGTCGTAAAAGAAAGTCTAGAGAAGAAATATATACAAAAGAAAAAAGAAGGTGCAGATATAATAAGAGAAAAGATAACAATATATGAAAAGAAAATAACAGAAGAAATAAAAAGAAACAAAAAACAAAGAGCTCTGGGAAAATATTGGTAAGTTAAGAAATAAGCAAAAAGCCAAAAAAGAAACTATACACTTATATAATGAACAGGGAAGCAAGCTAAATGAGGCTGAAACAAAGGAAGAATTAGTGAATTATTGGAGAACCATTTACAGCAAACACGAAAATAAAATAAAGGAAATCTGGAACGAAGAGAAAAGGATGGAATATGAAAATGAATTGGCAGCAGAAGATGATATCATAAGAATGGAGACTATAGATTCCCAGAAGTACTAAGAGAAACACATGGACCTAGTGATGGAATGCAAAAGGAAGATAATCCCAATGCAAGAGCCTGTGATAACCAAGGAAAAAGTCATAGCTTGTCTAAGTAAGCTCAAAGCTCAAAAAGCTGCAGGCCCAGATGGAATCAAACCAGAGCTTTGACAAAGCTTGTTTAATGAAGAGCAAAACATGTATAGAAGTACTAGTTAGGTGTTACAACAAAAAACTAGAAATCAAAGAAAAGCCTGAATCTTGGAAGAAATCTAGAACAAAAAATGATAGAAAAGAAAAGGAAACCAAGGGCTAAGGATTTAAGGCCTATAGCTTTATTAAATATATCATACAAAGTATTCATGATGCTGATAAAAGACGAAATAGAAGCACACCTCAGACTGAATGAACAAGATCACGAAAGCCAAGCAGGATGTTTAACAGGAGGGAGTAGGATAGAAGATAACATCCTTACACTACAATATGGTGTAGAAGAGAGAGCTACAGGAATAGAAAACCATTAATAGTAATTGCTATCGATTACAGTAAAGCATTTGACTCGGTAAAACGAGAAGTCATGATTGAAGTTATGAAACAGTCAAAATACATCCAAAAATCATAGAGGCAGTAGTTAAACATATATGAAGGGGATAGCACAATAATAGACCTAGGGGAGGGAGTAGAACGGAAATGGGAATTACAAGTGGGATTAGGCAAGGTTGCACTGGTCTACTACACTTTTTCAAACTAATGACATATTTAATAATTAAGAAAATGGAGGAGGAAGGGACAGGATTTGAAAATTGA
Organism: Macrobrachium nipponense; assembly: GCF_015104395.2. NCBI lineage: Eukaryota > Metazoa > Arthropoda > Malacostraca > Decapoda > Palaemonidae > Macrobrachium > Macrobrachium nipponense. The sequence goes on along the minus strand of NC_061092.1, from coordinate 1,216,723 downwards.
ACTAGTAAAGATAGGGACACTTTTCTTCGCCGACGACGGATTAGTTTCTAGCAAGTAATATAGAAGACGCAAGAATAACATAAAGATTTTAATAGATATAGGGAACAAATGTGGGCTAGAAATAAATAAAGAGAAAAGCAGCATCATTATTTCAACATGAAAGATAAACCAGAAGAGATAGAGAACATAAAGGTGAGGGAGAACATTACATATTTAGGAATAAAGATAAATGAACTCTAGAAATCTGTTTAAGCTACAGAAAAAAGAAATGTTGAATAAAGCACAGAAGTTAGCCAACCTAACCTACTCCGTGATAGAAAAAAGCTGCAACAAAGTTCTAATAGGGAAAAACATTCTGGAAAAACATAGCTCTACCATCAATCTTATACGGAACAATGTGGTTAATCTAACAGACGCAGAAATAGAAAAATTACAAAGAATAGAGAATGGGGTATATAGGAAAATATTAGGGGCATGTAGAAGTACAGTAGTAGCCACATTAAGGGGGGAGATAGGAGCTTCTTCAATGAAAAGTAGAATTATGAATGGGAAGATAAGCTATGTAAATAATACTTTAAATGGACGGAAAGAGATACTGAAGAAATTAATTACAGATATGCAAGAAAAGGAAAGAAAATGGTGGAAAACTGTGGAAAAGTACATGCATGAAGTTAAACAAATATAAGAAAAATTAGAAGGAATGTCCAGAACAGAAATAAAGGACAAAGCCAGAATATGGGACACAGAGAGGTGGAAAGAAGAGTTGGAAAATAAAGTGAACTGTGGAACATATATAAAAACGTGGAAAAGAGAAAAATAAAAGATGAAGAAATTTATGACAACTCTATGGGTTCAGTCCTTCTCTTCAAAGCAGAACCAACTCTCTTAATTAAATATAGCAAAAAGGCACCAGAAGAGAACACCTGTTGTCCTTTTTGCAATGATGCAGAAAAGACATATTTGTCCAATTCTTTTATATTGTGATACTATATAGGAACGGGTTAAGCAATAGGGCTACAACAACCCTATGAAGAGAAGGAAAGTGAACGTAGTGGGAAAATTTCTTTTTCACGGTGAAACAACGAATAAGAAAAGAAACCATATACTTGATGTGGAAAAAAGAGAGAAAAAAAGGAAAGAGCTAAACAAATAAAACAAAAAAAAAAAAAAAAAAAAAAAAAAAAAACCCAAGACTAAGAGGCGCCGTTGCAAAGGCATTGCCTCGACCCATAACTACTACTACTACATGGATGTGTTATTTCAACAATTACGTGCGAAATAGACCCATCGCCTGATTCTGGTTGTGCTCAGAGGTAGTATACCAGATTGTGTTCTAATGGGGCCGTGGTCATAGCTGGGTCTCTTATTCGGGGCCATCAAATCCTTATTCCGGGGAAATTATTAAGGGGAAAAACCAGCGACTACCAACCCTTATCACGGTTTTCAGGTCTTAGGTATTCACATTTAGAACATTTACTACTTTACTGCCCCGCACGTATTGAGATTATAAATAGATGTAGTTTGGTGCAGCAGCCATATCAGGTCCAAAAGAAAGAGGAAACTGATAGCTAATATACTCTGATTTGCAGATCTACTGATGGGGAATTGAAAATAGAAAAGACTTTGTACAAGAATTATGGCATTGCAGAGAAGAAAAGCGTAGACAAACAAAAAAACGAGCAGGGAGGATGATCGTTTCAGAGGCGAATCCTCCCTATTACTACTACTACTACTACGTTATTCCAAATGCCGCGAGTCTCGATATCAGTACGCGGAATGGATGTTGTTATTTCAACAATTACGTGCGAAATAGACCCATCGCCTGATTTCTGGTTGTGCTCAGAGGTAGTATATACCAGATTGTGTTCTAATGGGGGCCGTGGTCCATAGCTGGGTCTCTTATTCGGGGCCATCAAATCCTTATTCCGGGGAATTATTAGGGGAAAAACCAGCGATTACCAACCCTTATCACGTTTTCAGGTCTTAGGTATTCACTCGATATTTAAATGGTGAAACAAAGAATACAATTACAACTCAAAGCATACCATTCAAAAGATTGAAGTTTCGTCAACATAAGGTGATATATGAAAGCCCCATACGAACTAAAATAGCATGTGACGCTCTTCGTAAAATATGTTTTCAAGGTAGTTTTGAAATCCAATATGGCGGCTACCGTGGGATGTACAGGTTGATCAGTGACGAAAATCATCTTTCCCAGCCTTCCCAGCAATCATTTGTACAATGTTTAGCTTATATATGTAACGTATTGATCTTTACTCAGATTGCAGTTGTAATCAGCACAATAAAACAACATTTTCTTGCCTATATTACTGAAGTATGAAACTTTTATTCCCGGGGTTATGGTTTGAACTGAATTCATTTTTTACCTTGTAATCGGTGGTTTTTTATTCCTTACTGCCATCACAACTGAAACTCCACTGTGCTTATTTAATGTTAATTTACACATTTGGGTCTCAGTTCACTCCACATTGCAATTTAAACAAGTTGCTGTTCCTGGTTCTAAGCGCGCACGCCACAAACACAATTACGAAAAGCAGACAACGAAAACTGCGAAGTTTTATTCCCTAAATTGTTTACTTTACTCATTATTTAGTTCAAATTTACTTTATTAAAAATTTTTAATTTAATACATGTATATTATCCCTTTTTTGCAACCAAATTACCCCCAAAAAATTACAGATAGGGTAGAATATCACGACAGGCCAACCCTCATCACGGTGGACGGGTCTTATTCACTCGATATTTAATTGGTGAAACATGAATACAATTGCAACTCTAAGCATACCATTAAAAGACTGAAGTTTTGTCAACATATTGTGATATATGAAAGCCCCATACGAACTAAAATAAGCATTGTGAGCTCTTCGTAAAATATGTTTTCAAGGCAGTTTGAAATCCAATATGGCGGCTACGTTTTTGCATGGACGGTTCTCATCAGTGACGGCCACCATCTTTCCCCAGCCTTCCCAGCACTCATTTGAACAATGTTAGCGTATGTATGTAACGTTTATTGATCTTACTCAAGATTGCAGTTGTAATCAGCACAATAAAACAACATTTTGTTGCCTATATTAGTGAAAGTATGAAACTTGTTAGGGGTTCCCGGGTTATGGTTTGAACTGAATTCATTCTTACCTTGTAATCGGTGGTTTTTATCCTACTGCCATCACAACTGAAACTCCACAGTGCTTATTTGATTGTTATTATACACATTTTGGTCTCAGTTTCACTCCACATTGCACTTTAAAACCCGTTGCTGTTTCTGGTTTCTAAGCGCGCGCGCCCATAAACACAATTACGAACAGCAGACGACGACAGACGACGAAACTGCAGTTTTATTTCCTAAATTGTTTACTTTACTCGTTATTTAGTTTAAATTTACTTTGTTATTTAAAAATTTTGATTTAATTCATGTATATTATCCCTTTTTTGCAAACCAAATTACCCGAAAAATTACAGATATTTCTAAAGTAGATAAAATCAAATGTTTCTAACGTTTTCGTACATCTGGCTGCCGAAAAACCATAGAGGAACGAATACGGAAAAGTGCAGAGGAACGACTAGTTTTTTTTTTTTTTTTTTTTTTTTTTGTTTTTTTTTTTTTTTTTTTTTTGCTTTTTTGTTTTTTGCTAGCACCTTTCATTGATTTCAGTCTTTATTAGTATTTTGAATTTCTTTAATAATCGTATGCCAGAAATAAATGTAACCTTTAATGTTTGCATGCTAAGAATGGCAAAATCATCGTTGCCACATTAGTGGAGGCTTCACACATACGCCGTTTCATTATTATAAACTGTTTCCATGAATTCTAGTTGTCATAGTAATGCAATAATGATAAAATTGCTTTAATATTTATGTATATATACTTCCAATACATAGCCTAATTTCACCAATTTTCAACGTTTTGTGTGTAGTCTTATACCCAGTTTGGAGGGTCAACACATACCGAATGGCAACAGAGAGAGAGAGAGAGAGAGAGAGAGAGAGAGAGAGAGAGAGAGAGAGAGAGAGAGAAAGGAAGGCGGAGGAACGAAGAAGAAAAGGGATGGCGGTGGAGGGGGGTGGGGGTTGGGGGGAGAGGGTAGGTGGAGCTTTATACACGTGTTCGTATCCATTTCTGCATAATGGAGTTGTTCCGATACGTAATACAAAACCCTCGGTCCTTTAACAATAGGAAGGTAACTAGCGGCAGCTGGGACGGTCGTAAGCTTCGAACAGGGCGGGAGAACGGTAGTTAAACTGCTTGTCCGATCGTGCGCGCGCGCCCGCGCGCCCGAGAGGTGAAGAATCACTTTTGCTTTTCGGCCGCGGGTGTGAAGGACGTGTTCGTCATCGCTCTCTGCCCGCTTCATCGTCGTATGCTTTGTTTATATTGTGTTTTCTACTAATGGTTTGGTTTGACTTGAAAATGAAACTGTAAGTACACTGTTTTCATTTTCATTACTTAATTATGAATCAACATGGAGCTATCGCCGTAGAGACGGCGATTTCCGCTCTTTTCATGAATTGAACCCTTGAATTATGTCTCGGTGCCGAGGGCGGGCGCACTCGCGCCGAGTCATGTATTTTGGGCGAAAGTGTGTAATTGAAAGATGTAAGTACTCTTTTTCATTATATTTTGCCCTGTGCGTTCGTTGACGAGAGCTTGATTGCGCTCGGCAAGAGCCTCTTATTTTGTATGAATAGAATGCAATGAAAGTGGATTCGCAATGCAGTTTTCTTTTCATTTTCATTTATTAATTGTATCAAATTTAATTTTGGATCAATTTCCGCTCTTACCCACCCGGGAATTAATCCTTACGATTTATTGCTGTGAAAGTGAAAATAGCAAGTGCAGTATTGTTCATTTCATATATATTTTATGATAGCATCATATTATTATGGATCAAGTTTCCGCTCTTACCGGGAATTGATTTTTCCCTCTTTAAGTTCTATGAAGTGAATCGCAAGTGCAGTATTCTGTTTCATTTTCATATTACTTTTCACTGCTGTGCGGGGTAGGGGAAGCGAAGGTCTGCCAGGAAGTCGTCGGAAAGGCTCTCCCGCGACTCCCTTGGTATCCGATTCTTCGTCCTTCTTTCCTGACCCCCGCTCAGCTTCCTCGTATTTTTGTTTTTGGGGTCTTCCTTCCGTTCGGGGTGGGGGCATGTCTCCCCCCCCGTGCGTGAGGGAACCCCTCTACTAATCTGTCTGTGCTACCGCAGGTGCTACAGCCGTGGGAGGGAGACGACCTTGGACAGGTATGGACCACTGCGGCTGCAGGGCGTGCCTAGCATCCACGATCTGCTGCAGAGTCTAGCGAGGTCTGGGGCGGTGACCTTGGAGTGGTCTCCACTACAACCTTCACTTGCCGCTTATGCTGTTCTTCCCCCCGCTGGTCTACACTCCCCATGCTGTGTCGGTGACGCCGTCTGCCGCTTCAAGGGCCGGTCGCCGCCGTACCGAGAGGGGTATGCCGCCGCCGCCTGTGTTTTCTTCGTGTTGCCTGCCAGACTTCCGCTGTTCCAGCAGCTCGCCCTGGACCGCCAGCCAGTACCACGCTGGCTGCCGATGATTCTACGAGGCGATGGCTGGGCCTGCCGTACCTGTCGCTGATGTGGTTCCCGCTACTGGCTTGGCTGTCCCTTCTGTGTTTACCGCTGCCGCTGTTCCTGCCGCTCCTGAGCTGGTTGCTGTTCCTGTCGCTCCTGGTTCCTGCGCCTGTCCATGCTGGTCCTGCCCATGGTGTGTCTTCCCCAGTCCCAGGTCTCCTTCCGGACAGGTGGGCAGTCGGGCCGTGTTGCTTCGGCAATAGGCCCGACTCCGGCCTGGATGGAGGACCTGACGACTGTCCTGCGTGAGCTGACGAAGAAGAGGGAAGGTGTCATCTTCGTTCCCCTTGTTCGTAACTGTGCTGCCCTAAAAATTCCCTTCGACTTCTAAGGCCCATAAGCCGAAGAAGAAGAAGGAAGGCTGCCTCCCCCCCTAAAAAGTCTCCTTCTGGGAACTTCTAAGGGCCCGTCCCACCTCGGTGGGACGTCCCTTCTGCTGGTCCTCCTGCTCCTTCGGGAGCGGGGCCCGTCTCCCCTTCCGTAAGAGAGATAGACGGGGACCAGAGGAGTATCGGTTAGCTCTGGTACTCCTCGCCTGGTGCTAGCGGCGATGCCGCTACGCCAGGTTCCGGCTCGGTCTCTCGTTCGCGGGAGATCCCGAGTGTACGCTCTCCCTCGGGAGACCGTGCAGCCAAAGTTTCGGCGCCAGAGTTCGCTCGGCGCCAAGACCACGGCACGGAGCAGAAGGCTGGCGAGAACCGCTCAGGTGACTCTCGCCAGGCCAGCGGCCGCTCTCGCAGCGACCAGCTGGTAAACCGGGTTTTGTTATTCCCCCTAAGAAGACTCCTTCGGGAACTTCGAAGGGCTCGTCACATTCCGGTGGTGTGACGGGGGGGTTCTTCTGCTGGTCCTCCTGTTCCTTCGGGAACGGGGCCCGTCTCCCATTCTGAGAAGAAGAAGAAGACGGGGACCAAGGGTGTGCTGGCTACCGCTGGTACACCCTCGCCTGTCTGTTGGCAGCTCTGCTGCTAAGCCAGGTACCGGCTCGGTTTCTCGTCCGCGAGAAGTTCCGAGTGTACGATCTCCTTCGGGTGACCGTGCAGCCAAAGTTAAGACGCCTGAGTTCGCTCAGGCTCATGGACCGAGGCACGGAGCAGAAGACTGTCGAGAAGCCGCTCAGGTGACTCTCGCCAGGCCAGCGTCCGTCTCGCAGCGACCAGACCGGTACCCTCGGGTGGACGTGACGGTCTCTGACAGGCCACGGGTTGAGGCTGGGAAGAGGTCCCCCAGGTCCCCTCGACCGACGGTACCAGCCTCGGCTGGTACCAGCGGTTTGACGTGCCGCGAGGAGCTCACCGGTCTCACGGCGAAAGCGAGCTCTGCAGGTCACCTGACCGCCGCTCCCACGGGACCGGGCTGGATACGTGACCAGCAGCAGCTCGTCTGACGCCACGGGACCGGGGTCGAACGTGCTCAGTCGAGCCGCTCGCCACAGGTGAGCGGCACGGCCAGGCCTGCAGATCGATCCCCCACCGCGGTTGGTGATCGGCTGCAGCCCCCCACGTACGCTGGTCCTGCCAGCGAGCGGGGGGGGGACGCGTCAGGTCTGTCTCTCCACTACCTTCAACTTCCTCGGGCTACACCGGGAAGAGCGAGGTAGCTAGGAGTGATCGTGAGAGGTGCGCCGCTCACGATCCGTCACGACGCGCACGTGCCACGTATGGTCTTAGGACCAACCAGGACGTACGCGCAAGTGATTGGAGGCGACCGTCAGGGGGAGAGGGGGTAGCGTCAGTTCTGTCTCTCCGATACCTTCAACTTCCTCGGCATACGCCAGGAAGAGCTAGGTATATAGGAGTGATCGTGAGAGATGCGCCGCTCACGATCCCGTCACGACGCCCGCACGTGCCAGGTTGGTCTTAGGACCAACCAGACGTACGCGCAAGTGATTGGAGGCAACCGTCAGGGATCTGTTGCTGGTCCTTCTTCTGAGGAGGAGGGTCCTGGGGAGCTGCTCGTTGTTGGAGGGACTGGACGGTCCTACTCCTCAAGACGCTGTAACTTCCGAGATTCAGAGTAACTTTACCCAGGTTATTGCACTGATTCGTCAGCACAACGACCGGGGGGGAAGGATCGCCGCTCCCACCAGCAGAGACCTATGTCTCTGCTCGAGTCGTTTTGGGGCCCGAGAGGGAACCCAAACCGACGGTGGGTATGCCGCGATCGGAGCTTACCGGATTCTGTCTTGAACCAGAGTCTCTCGTCTCCGGACAAGAAGGCTCTCTCAGTTCTGGCCGGTCGATCAAGCTACTTCCACCTCCTCTACTGCGACAGCGGCGTTTCTACGTGTCTTCGGACACCGTATTTTAAATACTCCTTCGGTCCTCCTGAGAGGTTTTCGACCTCGACGAGGACTGAATGAGTCGGAGGACGGTATCGGCTCTCTCCTGTCAGGTGTCGATCAGCCCCACCCAGACGACGTTCACAGTGGCGGCAGACCCTTACCTACAGTGAGAGTTCGTAACCCTCCTCGGGAAAAACGTTTTCTCCTGACGATACGTTTTCCCAGACTCTGAGAGGCCATCGCCGCAAGGCGATGGCTGCTCCTACTCTTCTCCAACTGCTAGTTCCACTGGGAAGGCGAGCGGTATCCAAATTCCTCCCCCATTCCCTCTCTCCTTACGGCTACGAGGGAAAGGGGAAGGATCCTACAGAGATTTCTCTGTAGGATCCCACGTTGGGGACTGCGCTACCAGGGGGGACCTTCGGGTCCTACCTGACGTAAGCCCCGGTCGTTGAGGAGGGATCCTGCCCCATTCTCGATTTCTACGGGAATCGAGAGGACCACCAGCCAGATGATCGTTTGACGAATTCGGTGGGGGTTTCGCAGACTGCTTAGAATTCTACGGATTTCTAGCGCATTCAGAGTGTGTTTAGAGTTTCTTACGATCTCCAAACACTTAGGCGAGACCACGGTCCAAAGTGAGCGAGACGAGAATCCCCGATATGTTACACGATAATCGGGAACCTCGCCTATGCTCGAATTCCTGGAATTTCTAGCATTAGGAAGAAGACTGCTGCTGAAAGAAGACTATCTCACCAGTAGGCGACCAACCTGGAATAGAGAAGAACGGACGGGAATATCCAGTTTGGCTGAACTATCGTCTTAGTATTCTGTTCACCATTGAAGCTTTCCTTCGAGGAAGACTTCTCCTTCACTCTCTTTAATAGAGAACGAAGGTGGTCGATCTCCAATCCTTATTTTGTTTTCTTGAAGGAAAGAATTTAGGATGGAGATCGTTGTTCAGAATCCTACAAATATACTACGTATATTAACCTCGCGACATGATTCTGCTAAGCAGTTGAATGGTCCGAGGGGTAGGCGCATATCCTGGTTATTCTACGGATTGCGACTTAGACGAAAAGTATTCTAATTGAACTGCAACCCGGGTGCCTGCCTGCAACCTCCCAGGAGTTTCCAGTTTCAATTTTATATACTTATGGTGTTGTCACAACAACACCATTTTAGCTTTTATATTTACCGAAATTCGTTTCGCTTAAATATAATTGCTCGAGCATATCTTTTTATGCTCGGTGGTTCTAGCCGAACGCATTCCTTCGTGGAAAGGATTACTTGGCAAACTCAGGATGAACGAGTCAGCGACAGCTACTGCGTATTGAATTGCCCGAGGCATTTCAGTATCAGCTGCCGCTTTGAGATAGACGGTTGTTTATGTCTTTCTCACCTGCTTTGATTGAATAACAACCGTATCTCTGCCCAACAATCACGGACTTAAGTCTCTGATTAACGGGGATTCTCGCATACATGAATGACCATCTACTGCTGAGAAACGCTAGTATTCATCGTCTTCGGTATTGCGAGAATTTTTTTTAAACAGAGATATCTATTCGACTCTCATCTTCTGTTTACCGCACGGTAACAGAATTCTGTAATAGTCTCTTGCTGCATCGTATCCCGATAATGCGAATGAGTTTTGCGGAATCTGAGTTTGTCCTCAAAATATCTTGTATTCGGAGGTGTACAATTGTTCATTGTTCACCCCGGATTAGCAGATGTATTGAAAGACATCGCCTACTCCCACACCTGCCAGCTCTACTTCCAAACGTTCAGCCCATGAGAAGCAGTTCTTCAAGCGGCTCTCCCCTGTGTTTCATTACTGAAGAACGCCCCGCTTTCATTGCACAACGGACAGCAATGAAATGGCGGTTAGCGTTTTCAGTCATTTGTAAGCACAGGTTTAGAATCTTGAGATTCCTTCTCTCGATTCAGCTGGAAGACGTAGGTTGCATTCATTGCCTACCTTCGTCTTCAACGTCACATAGTGTTGTTTCTCCTTAGCTGAGATTCAACTCTATGAGATTTTCTTGCCATCAGGGACCTCGGTCTTTTGAAGGCAATTGACTTTCGCCTTTTGAGCTTATGCATTAAGAGAATCATCACCGCGCTGTCCGGCATCGGTGACTAACAAATATATTATTTGTTTGGTCTCTCAGCATAACTCTTTAAAGGGCGAAGGTCACGTGACTTACCCGGATGCTTGGACAACTTGCCTCTACTGATTCCGAACCAGTCAGTCGGCAGCTGTCAGAGCGTCCGAGTCAGTTACGACTATGCTGTCGACTTAGTTCGGTTGTTCCAGAGCATCATTACTTCGTCTTAATAGCTTGTCAGTATGAGTACTGTACATACCAAGTCGAGAAGAGGGATAGGTCATACGACGATTCCCTTCTTTTCGTCTTAGGTAACTGCATGACTTCTCTTGAGAAGTCAAGCACAAAGGGATGGGGATTTGTGACGCTCGATTTCGTACCGATCTTCGTAGCGAAGACTCAGAACCCTTCGGTAACTGACGATTGGTTCGAGTCCTTCACAATACCCTCCCTAATGGACGTCACCGCCTCCGATACGAAGGCTATGCTGCTTTGTCCTGTGAAGGTGCGACGGAGCTGTCTGAAGAAACTCGACACCCAGGATGAGTGTAGACTCCTCTTCATCATTCTCTCGCGTTCCGCAAGAACTTCTCCGTGGCGCAGGTAATGAAGGCAGGCGCCTGGTCCAACCGGACCGCATGCACCTCCTTCTACCTTCAGGATATTGCCCACAGTTCCTTGGATCTTTTTCCTTGGGAACCGTGGTGGTTGCTCAACACGTTGTGTAGTTAACCCAGACCCTCGCAGGCTGAACAGCATCGAGTCCTGGTGTGACCGTAAGAATGGATGAGGAATGAGTGTGACTGGCTCCTCTTCCCATCTTTTTCTTCCCTCTACCTTTGGGTAGAGGACACGGTCGTCACCCTGCTGGGTAAGGACGAGATGCAGGTGAGCTACTCAATAGAGCACCATCCTATCCCTTTCAGTAGGGATAGGAGTAAATATCCACCACTTCCTCCAACAAGGGGGAGGAAGTGGATGCCAATTGAGACAAACCCATCATTTTATGATTGTCTCTTGCAAACAGGAACAAGTTCTTGCTTGCTGGTACGAAGAGATACGCTTGCCTCTCTCTTAGTACTTGGCCCAGAGGTCTGACCATTGATCCTGCGGTGCACACCCCGATCAATCGGACAGAGTTTGGTTTGGATCCCTCCCTTGCTCTTACGACCAGGGAGGCACTCCAGGGTTGGACGAACACCAGTCTGTTCACCAAAAAGACTCAGATTCCTCCCACCAAGAAGTGAGTCTTCCTATTGTTAAAGGACCGAGGGTTTGTATTAGTATCGGACAAATGACAATTTGTCGAAAATTGCATTTTTCCTAACTATACAAACCTGAGGTCCTTTACATATAGTCCCACCTCATGCCAACCACCCCTCACTCTGCAACTTTTTGCATGGGCCTAAAGCAAAAGTGATTCTTCACCTCTCGGGCGCGCGGGCGCGCGCACGATCGGACAAGCAGTTAACTACCGTTCTCCCCTTGTTCGAAGCTTACGACCGTCCCAGCTGCCGCTAGTTATGCCTTCCTATTGTTAAAGGACCTCAGGTTTGTATAGTTAGGAAAAATGCAATTTTCGACAAATTGTCATTTTTTGTCTCTTGGTACAAGGACAAGTGTCGTTATTCTTTACGATTAGTGATTCACGATACCCTTATAAATTACGGCACTGGGTGTAATGCACTATAGCAAAATCTCGTTCTGTTACGAGTGTTCGTTACAGAAATAGGTATTGCCCAAAAACGTGCTTGCACTGTCTCTGAACCCATAGTAGACATGCTGCTTAGTTGTCAATCAAGTTTTTATAACCAAGTATTTTTTTACAAGCTAGCTATTGAATAAATTTGTATTTTTCTCAGTCAAAACATATGCCCCTCAATGCTAACTTTCCTCTTTTAACGACTTTCTGGTCATTGCAAATTCGGCCCCATAATTTCTTATGGTGCGAAAACAGACAGAGGCCCATGGACCGAAAACGATTGCGTTACACTACGGCGATAATCCAGCAGTAAAACATCTTCATATATCCAAAAAGTAAATAATAAAGATATATATGCGCATTACGATTATAACAATTACATGTATAGCTGATAACAATCTGTATGAATAACTGGTAAACTGTTCTGCAATGACAGTTGAGTATAGCAATTATTTACAATAGGTACGAAAGTCAGATGTCGTGCGTCATAAATACAGAAACTTCAAAGAACTTCTAATTCAGAAAAATAATTACTTATTTGAGTCAGAGTCGAGTTACTTTTTCAATAACGAATATTTTCAATTAATCATCATAAATATGTAAAATATTGATGTTTTACTACTTATTTAAAAATTAGCTAAGAGCACGCTTCTCGTCATCTTCTACCAAAACAGCTGTTTACTCCTGGCTTGTTGTTGTGAGAAATCGTGTTTTCGATTGTTGTGATAAAAGTGCTCCAGCGTCTGTGGGTACAAGTGGTGTGCGGATTTATCACAGAAATGGAAAGTTTGTTGACACAAGCGACTCCGTGAACATCGAGATGGCGTCAATCTTCGAACATTTTTAGTTGTAAGTAAAAATTTCTAAAGCGTTTTGGTGAGATTTCCACTGCCGTGGGCGCCATTTTCAGTACCCTCTGTTTAAATCTTAAAATTTTGGCCTTAATTTCTAACTTTGGAGAAAATACTTACTTCGAAAGGAGAGTAGAGGTCTTTAGCTCCGTTTCTCACCAACAACAAGTCGCGACTGATGCCCATCTCGGGTGTCAGGACGCGTTTATAATGTACTTTTTCGGAGGGTGGCTAGCGTTGATTATAGGTGGCCTGGTTGGCCTGCTGTGATATTCTACCCTATTTCCAAAGTAGATACAACCAAATGTTTCTAACGTCTTTTCGTACATCTGGCTGCTGAAAACCATAGAGAACGACTACGGATAAGTGAATTATATACATTTTTTTTTTTTTTGCTTTTTTTGTTTTTGCTAGCACTTTTTCATTGATTTCATCTATATTAGTAATTTTGAATTTCTTTAATAACCGTATGCCAGAAATAAATGTAACCTTTAATGTTTGCATGCTAAGAATGGCAAAATCATCGTTGCCACATTAGTGGAGCTTCACACATACGTCGATGCATTATTATAAACTGTTTCCATGAATTCTATTGTCATAGTAATGCAATAATGATAAAATTGCTTTTAATATTTATGTATATATACTTCCAACATTTTTGTTGGTACGTGAGCTCCTACAGGTTTACTTGGCAACGGGTTTCTTCTGCTAGGGTTTTGTTGTTTTTTTCGTGTTCATTGTCGTCATCTGGGTTTCCCCCCACCCAAAAACCCCGGTTTCCCAGTGGCTCCCCCCTTACCGTTTTCATTTACTCCGCATGTACTAACCCCCTCCCCCACCCAAAAAACCCCGGTTCCCAAAAGGGTCCCCCATTATCGTTTTTATAGGTTTCGGGGTTTTTAAACCGGGCGCCAAAACAAAGCGTCCTCCATCTTGTTTGTATTGCTCCGCCGATTCCATAGCAGACGAAACCCGTGGACAACTGAACTGTAAGCGCTCCATAGCCTAATTCACCAATTTCAACGTTTTGTGTATAGTCTTATACCCAGTTTGGAGGGTCAACACATACCGAATGGCAACAGAGAGAGAGAGAGAGAGAGAGAGAAGGAAGGCGAAGGAACAAAGAAGGAAAGGGGTGGCGGTTGAGGGGGTGGGGGAGAGGGTAGGTGGAGCTTTTTACGCGTGTTCGTATCCATTTCTGCATAATGGAGTTTTTGTCTCTTGGTACAAGGACAAGTGTCGTTATTCTTTATGATTAGTGATTCACGATACCCTAATAAATTATGGCACTGGGTGTAATGCACTATAGCAAAATCTCGTTCTGATACGAGTGTTCGTTACAGAATGTATTGCCCAAAAACGTGCTTGCACTGTCCCTCTGAAACCCATAGTAGTATGCTGCTAAGTTGTCAATCAAGTTTTTTTGTAATCAAGTATTTTTTACAAGCTAGCTATTGAATAAATTTGTATTTGTTCCGACGCGGCATACAAACCTTCGGTCCTTTTTACAATAGGAAGGTTACTAGCGGCAGCTGGATAGGGTAGATCACCACGGCAGGCCAACCCTCATCACGGTGGACGGGTCTTATTCACTCGATATTTAATTGGTGAAACAAGAATACAATTGCAACTTTAAGCATACCATTTAAAAGACTGAAGTTTTCGTCAACATAAGTGATATATGAAAGCCCCACATGAACTAAAATAAGCATGGGAGCTCTTCGTAAATGTGTTTTCAAGGCAGTTTTGAAATCCAATATGGCGGCTACGTTTTTCAATGGAAGGTTTCTGATCAGTGATGGTCACCATCTTTCCCCCAGCCTTCCCAGCACTCATTTGAACAATGTTAGCGTATGTATGTAACATTTATTGATCTTACTCAAGATTGCAGTTGTAATCAGCACAATAAAACAACATTTTGTTGCCTATATTAGTGAAAGTATAAACTTTTGTCCCGGGGTTAAATGGTTTGACTGAATTCATTACCTTGTAATCGGTGGTTTAGCTCCTTACTGGCCATCACAACTGAAACTCCACAGTGCTTATTTGATTGTTATTATACACATTTTGGTCTCAGTTCACTCCACATTGCACTTTAAACCCGTTGCTGTTTCTGGTTTCTAAGCGCGTGCGCCATAAACACAGTTATGAACAGCAGACGACGAAACTGCAAAGTTTTATTCCCTAAACTGTTACTTTTACTCGTTATTTAGTTTAAATTTAACTTTGTTATTTAAAAATTTTGATTTAATTCATGATATTATCCCTTTTTTGCAACCAAATTACCCCAAAAAAATTACAGATATTTCTAAAGTAGATAAAATCAAATGTTTTCTAACGTTTTCGTACATCTGGCTGCCGAAAACCATAGAGAGAACGAATACGGAAAGTGCATAGAGGAACGACTATGGAAAAAAGTGAATTATATACATTTTTTTTTTTTGCTTTTTTGTTTTGCTAGCACTTTTCATTGACTTCAGTCTTTATTAGTATTTTGAATTTTTTTAATAATCGTATGCCAGAAATAAATGTAACCTTGAATGTTTGCATGCTTTAATGTTTGCATGCTCAAGAATGGCATCTCGTTGCCACATTAGTGGAGCTTCACACATCGCCGTTCCATTATTATAAACTGTTTCCATGAATTCTAGTTGTCATAGTAATGCAATAATGATAAAATTGCTTTTTCTGGGCTCAGTTCGTGTCGCTGCGCGAAATATCCTTTAATCCATTATTTTTAAAGGTAAATGTACTAACACATACCAGAGAATAAATAAAATAAAGAAAAGGTCAGTACTACTGACTCGCTCACCCCTCCAAGAGGGTGTCGGTATGAACACTAGGCGAGTGAGACCACTACCCACGAACCACTTGCCAATAGAAATCTCCCACTACAAAACCCCCACAAGAGGGGAAACCGACCCACAGAGTGGGCAGCAACTAACTCTACTACTCCATCCCATGCTGCCGACTGCTGCGCCTCTGGTGGACATCCTTTTCAGTTAGCGCACCGCGTACACACGTGCCCTTTTTTGCTCTGTGTTTTTTGTGCCCCTATCTTGGATTTATCAGTCATGGAGCGTACAGCCATCGCAGCAGCTAAGTTAAGTAATCAGTTGTTTTTATTGCTATTGAGGTTTTTTTCCGCCCTTGAGTCAGTAATTGCCGTTTTTTAGGTATAAATACGGGCTCTTGGTCGGAAGCATGGCAGCATGGTTCTGCTCGTGGCGGGTTAGTTCTTGGTCTTCCATACCCAGAACCTTCCCTTATTTCCTTACGCTCTATTGTTAGTTATCTATTTTATGTTTAGGGGTCCAGCCTACTGGGTTTATGTCATGCATGCATGTCTTCTTCACCTTGCGTAGGCATCTTCCATCCAGACCCTAGCCACAGCTCTTAGTATCGGCCCCGGCTAGCTTTGAGTGGTAGACTTTCTTTCGGGTTAGTCGTACACTCCTGGATTTTTTCTCCTACTGATTTATTTTCTTTCTTTACGTTAAGTGATTTTGGTTATTATATTTTAGGTTAGCCTACGGCGTCTGGCATTTCACGTAGCCTAGGTTATGTATTATTGGTATCCACCACTATTGCTTCCGCTCTTCAGTTCGGTTGCTTCTCTATAGCATCTCTCTGATTAGTTGGTTGCTTTATCCTAGCTATATTGTGTCATTGTATTGCATGTTACCGCTCCGTGGTCACTACGTGATCACGAGCAGCCAGGCGCCTGTCCAGTCACCTTTCCCTCCTCCCGCTCTTCCATAAGGTCGGGGGGGAGGGTTTGGTCTGTCCTCGCTCGCTCCACATACCCGTGCCTGCCTCCTCTCTCCCTAGGCGGAGGGAGTAGGGGGGGCTGGACAGACCTAGACTGGACCCGACCTCTCTCTGGCTTCACGGCTCGCTCGGATGACTAAGGGGGGGGACTGGCCTTCCCCCTCCGTCGTACTCCGTCGCCTAGCTCGAGTCTGTTTCGCCCTCTCGCGCCCTTTCCCAGCTTACTGGTGCTCTTTAATTTACCGGAGCTCCGGCATCCACGTGGAAAGGTGCTAGTTCACCCCTGGCGGGCGGACTGCAGGCGTAAAGTTGGTCTTTCCTAACCACCCCGTCGCGCTGATATCGCGACACGAACACCGCCGCGCACGGATTTATTCGGTACGTTTCTATGGCTTTAGGTTTAAGTATTTAGTATTTAATTTAAACTATAGTAAGTTTAATTTAGCTACCTTAAGCCAAATCCCTCCGTTACCTACACACCGGATCTCTCCGGGGTCCTAGCCTATTCAGGCGGTAAGGGAGGGTTATGCCCAAAATTTTTTCGCGCTCCGGCATGCAGCGGAGTTCTTTTAGCCTCTAGCCTGTAAGTGATATTCTTTAGGATGCTCATGTATCTTTCCACTTACAGACCACCAACTGTGAGCATCCAGGATGCAATGCCATGCTCCGACCCCCTGTGGGCATGAAGTCTGCAGATCCCATGCTCCATGCGCGACTCCCGCACGGGAATCTTCAAGTCTGGTTTCACGAGACCTGCACTATTTGCTACGATCTGGTGAGCCAGCTCGTAGACGGGGTAAGTATTCCCAACTCTGTTCGCTAATCCCTACAAGGTTATAGCTCTTAAGTTTCTTTAATTTATCTCTTATTTTAAACTTAAGCTGGTTTTATATGGGATCTCGCATCCCCTATGTTTTTAGTCTAAACCTATTACTTAAGTTTTAATCTTAAGTTTAAACTCAAAACTAACAAATACCCTCTCTTCCAGGCTCCCGCTGTTAGAGACACCGCCCTGGCAACCCTGAGGGCTTGGGTCGGCGGTTTTGGCAAGAACGCGCCGCCAAGGGACAGCCTACATTCTTGAGAAGAGGTTGGCTGTCCTGATCTTCCCCCGCGGCAAGTCAACGGTTACGTCGACCCGGCAGAGGCAGCCCGACTATGGTGCGCGATTCAGCAACAGCTCGCCGCTTCGTTGAGTGACCAGGCCAGGACATCTCGTCGGAAGTCGCGACACTGGATCTGAATATTGAACCAATGGTAGGTGTTGATGACCTGTTGGTCGAGTAGGTACGTTGGACGCCCAAGGGCTTCCCTTGGGCGCCACTGGGTCTTCTACTCCTGCTAACTCTCCCAGCTTCCCTTCCAAGGCTTTACAGGAGCTGAGCTCCTTTATACTTCTCCTGATGCTTCCGTAAGACCTAAGGTCAAAGGACAGACGTTGTGAAAACCCTAAGTAAGACGTCGTCGTCGTCCAAAGACGTCGTCGGCGTCAACATCTCGCAAGTCTCCGGCTACGAACCCCGGAGCAGAGAGGTCTAGAGCTTCTGGGTCCGGCTCCAAATCCTCAAGGAGTAGTCTTCCAAGGAGAGATCACATACTCCGGCGGAGTCAGCCGTTTCTCCTCTCCCCTTGGTACCTGTTCAGAGTTACCCAACCACCTCCGCAGCAGCTCCGGCTTTGGATCCCAATGCTGGTCTGTTTACAACACATGGGGGATTTGGTCGGTTCTCTCAAAACAGTATGGAGCGATGATTCTCCCGGTTGTCCGACAGGATCAACCTCCCAGGATAACATCATCGCCGAAACTTAGCCAGGCTCCTCTAGCTACTCCCCCACCTTTCGGCACAGGTATAGCTCAGCTTCCACCTCATGACTCTCTGCCTCCGTTCTCTATGACAACCCCTGGAGGGTGGCGTCATACGCCCCCCTTCCAGGACGGGCTTATTTCTATTCCGGTGTGTGGAACTCGAAGGATTGAGGGCTTCGAGTTCTACCCGGAGGGTCTACAGCCGCCGTTCATTGGCTACGCCAGACTCACTGACGCAGCCATGACGCGAGATGACAAGGTCCCTAAAGAGACAGTCCTCTATTCACGTGACCAGGCTCAAAGAGAATGGCTCAGGTGCTTAGAGACATGGATTGTTCAAACACGAAGATTCACCCTTTAAGAGTCCCTTCACCATTTTCACAATGGAAGAGGGAACTCCGCTTCCCTTCCTTACCAAATCGCTACGGTCACTATCCCAGCGGCCCAAAAGGGGGAGTCGTTACCACAGCTAAAGGAAGCGGACCCCACATCTCCTTTACTTCCCTCAACCGGAGAATTGTGGGAAGACCTGCCCAACACTTTTTCGGCGGCAAACTCAAACCAGACTGTCTATGGATCAGTTTGGTGAGAAGCTGCCTAGACTTCCGGACAGCCTCATTCAGGCGAGTTTGAGGCCAAGTCTAGGCTAGCCAGGTCTATTAACACCATGGCCATGACAGAAGTGGCTACCATTGCTTACGGTTCCGAGCCACTCTTTAAGCTTATCACCAAGTCACTGACTCAAACGGTACAGTCTGACATGTTTGAGTTCGCCACAGCCAGAACGAATTGTCGGAAGCATGTCCTCCAAGAAGCAACTATTCGGCATGAACCGAATAAGTTGCTTTCATCAAACATCTGGGGAGCAGACCTCTTCCCCGATGCAATGGTAAAGGAGGTCCAGGCGGAAGCTACAAGGGCTTAACCAAAGCCTTAAGGATCGTTGGGGTCTCACTGCAAAGAGACGCCAAGACCAAGCAGTGAGGGGTAAGGCTCAGAGGAAACCCAGACGTTTCCAGCCTTACCAAAAGAAACAACAACGCTTTGCCCAGCCTGTTTCGGCTGTTCCGTTGGTGCAGGCGGCCCAACCCTCTACCTCCAAGGCCCAATCACAGCCTATCTATGTGATTTCCCCCCAGCCTCAACCTTCCACCTCTTACGCTGTCTCCCCAGCCTTCAACCAGGTGTTCGAAGGCCAGGCCTTTCAGCAGTATGACCGCTCGGTAGGGGAGGCAGAGGTAAGCGATCCTTTCGTCAGAGAGGATCAGGAAGGTCCCTTAATAGAGGAAAACACTTCCGGGGAGGCCGCGGAGGTTACCAGCAACAATGAGAACTTCCAGGTAGGAGGGAGGTTGTTTCTCTTCCGCCATCGGTGGAGATTCAGCAAATGGGCACAAAGTATTGTGTCGAAAGGCCTGGGTTGGAGGGGTTGGGGTTGCGAATCCGCCCCCACCCAGACCTTTCCTTCAACTTCCATCCAAAAAGAATTGACGGAGTATGCGGAGGACCTCCTTCAGAAAGGAGCAATAGCGAGGAGTCAACAGATTAAAGTTTCAAGGGCGCTTGTCAGCGTTCCAAAGAAAGGCTCACAAAAAAGAAGGGTATCTTAGACTTGTTGGCCCGTTTAAACTTGGCCATTCGCTGCGACAAGGTTTTCAGATGCTCACCATCTCGCAGGTGCGGACCTTACCTTACTTCCCCGTGGGGCCGTCACCACCTCTATCGATCTTACAGACGCATACTATCATATCCCTATTGCAAGACACTTTCGCCCTTATCTGGGCTTCAAGATAGGAGATCAAGCATTCTCCTTCAAGGTAGTTCCCTTCGTCTGAACGTGGCACCCAGGGTGGTTCCACGAAGTTGGCGGAAGTGGTCGTCCAACAACTAAGGTCGCAAGGGATCATGGTAGTAGCGTATCTCGACGATTGGTTAATTTGGGCTCCAACAGTCGAGGAATGTCGCAAAGCAACACTGAAAGTAATCCAGTTCCTGGAATATCTAGGGTTCAAGATAACAGGACAAAATCGAGACTCACTCCGGAGTCAAACTTTCAGTGGCTGGGCATTCAATGGAATCTATCCTCCCATACTCTGTCGATTCCATCAGCAAGAGAAAAGAAATAGCGAAGTCAGTAAAGCAATTTCTAGGACACAAACTTGCTTCAAGGAGAACCCAGGAAAGGATTCTGGGTTCACTCCAATTTGCATCAGTGACAAACATCTTGATGAAAGCCAAACTGAAAGACCTAACCAGAATCTGGCGCTCACGAGCAAATGTCAGGTCCAGGGACAAATTGTCTTCAGTCCCACAGATTCCTGCGGAATCGTCTAACGCCCTTGGGCAAGTCAAGAACCTGTCAATATCAGTACCCCTTCAGTTTTCCTCCTCCGGGGATTACCATCCACACGGACGCTTCATTAAGCGGCTGGGGAGGATATTCTCAGTTCAAGAAGGTTCAAGGAACCTGTCACCCCAGTTCCGTCAGCTTCACATAATGTACTGGAAGCAATGGCAGTGTTCTTGACTCTAAAAACGTTACGTCCGCCCAAAGAACTCCCACATAAAGCTAGTTTTAGACAGCGCAGTGGTAGTCCATTGTGTAAAACAGGAGGCTCCAAGTCACGACATCTGAATCATGTCATGGTGAGCCATCTTCTCCGTGGCGGACAAGTTCAGTTGGCACCTTCTCCTCCACCCATATAGCTGGAGTGAGAAACGTCATAGCAGATGCTCTATCCCGATCATTCCTCTGGAGTCGGAATGGTCACTGGACAACAGTTCGTTCCAATGGATTCTCCGGAGGGTTCCAGGTCTACAAGTGGATTTATTCGCATCCCAAGCGAACCACAAACTCCCATGTTATGGCCCCCAACCTGGACCCTCTGGCCTATGCCACGGACGCCTGGTCCATAGACTGGAACAACTGGGAGAAGATTTATGTCTTTCCTCCAGTGAATCTTCTCCTGAAGGTACTGAACAAACTCAGGACGTTCAAGGGTCAAGTAGCTCTAGTAGCCCCAGGGAACTGGCCGAAGAGCAATTGGTACCCTCTCATTCTGGAACTGGGTCTTTGTCCTCTTCGAATTCCCAATCCCAGGCTCTCCCAGTTAGTACAAACGAAAGACTGTGTTCGCTTCCTCAGGAATTCTCAAAACCCTAACTTTATGGACTTCATGAAGTTCGCGGCTAAAAGAGACGCGAATATTGATCCTCGAAATATTCTTTTCTTGGAATCTGATAAGAGAGATTCAACTTTGAGACAGTATGATGCTGCAGTCAAAAAGTTGACATCCTTCCTGAAGAATCAGATATAGAATCATGACAATCAATTCAGCTATATCCTTTTTCAGATCTTTATTTGAAAAAGGCTTAGCAGCTAGCACTATTACGACAAACAAGTCGGCCTTGAAAAAGATTTTTCAACTCGGGTTCAGCATAGACTTGACAGACTCTTACTTCTCGTCTATTCCCAAGGCTTGTGCTAGACTTAGACCTTCAGTGAGGCCTACGTCAGTGTCGTGGTTCTTAAATGATGTTCTTAAGCTGGCTTCAGAAACAGATAATACATCATGTTCATTTATAATGCTCTTGAAGAAAGACTCTATTTTTGTTAAGCTTGGCTTTCAGGAGCTAGAATTTCAGAACTGTCGGCATTATCCAGAGATCCGAATCATATAGAATTTCTTCCCCACAGGGGAAGTTTCTACTTTCTCCGGAACGTAGCTTTTTAGCAAAGAATGAGGATCCTTTGATGAGGTGGGAACCGTGGAAGGTTTTCCACCCCTTCCACAAGATGTTTCTCTTTGTCCAGTATTGACCTTACGAGCCTTTCTGTCCAGGACTTCCTCATCCTCGTCAGGTCCCCTCTTTAAGAGGGAAAAAGGTGGTACTTTATCTATTAAAGTATCAGCAACAGATCCTGTACTTTATTAAACAAGCCAACCCTGATTCCTTCCCTAAGCTCATGATGTCAGGGCAGTTGCCACCTCAATTAACTATTTCCAACACATGAATTTTGATGATTTAAAAAAGTATACTGGATGGAAATCGCCGACAGTATTTAAGCGTCATTACTTGAAGTCCTTGGTCCAAGAAGCTCTGAAATTTTCAGCAGTTGCGGCGGGTAACATAGTTTCCCCCGACTCTGCTTAATCTTAAGTTGAAGATCCAGTTTCTCCTTTCTACCTACCTCATTCAACAGTTTGTCTATACCTACCATGTTCATCTACGTTTACCTTGAGTCTTAGCTGCTCTTATGATGGTACAGTGGGTGCCCCTTATTTTTTTTGCTAGGGTCACTCACAATTGATTGTATATAATGATCTCTTTGATGTGGTCCCCTTATTTTTATGCTAGGGTGACACATCTCATTTACAATGGTTACGGGTTTTGTATACTAAGTCATATCATTTCTTTATTATATTATTGTCGAAGTTTGTTCTATTCAATTATTATTATAATTGCTTTAATTACTTTGTACATATTAACTATACACAGATGTTAAGCTCAACATATATTCCATGTAAGCCCTGTATATATATGTTAAATTTAAATTTAAGTTAATTTTAAGAAATATTATTAACTTTAAGTTAATTTTAAGTAATATTTCTTTTATTCTGTATCATTGTGTATATGTATATTTATTGCAATTATATTTCTTCATTATTTTATCTTTTATTGAGACCCTTTTTTTGTCTGTTTTATTTGTTCTTTACAATCTTGTGCTATTTCTCTGGTACGATTTCGCGCAGCGACACGAACTGAGCCCGAGAAAAGGGATTTTGACGTAAGGAAAAATCTATTTCTGGGCGATTGGTTCGTGTCGCCAGCGAAATCCCACCCTGCCCATCCCAACGGCTCAAGATTGTCTGCTAACTTCAGGATGGCCACCCCCAGAGGCGCAGCAGTCGGCAGCATGGGATGGAGTAGTAGTAGTTGCTGCCCACTCTGTGGGTCGGATCCCCTCTATGTGGGGGTTTTGTAGTGGGAGATTTCTATTGGCAAGTGGTTCGTGGTAGTGGTCTCACTCGCCTAGTGTTCATACCGACACCCTCTTGGAGGGTGAGCGAGTCAGTAGTACTGACCTTTTCTTTATTTTATTTATTCTCTGGTATGTGTTAGTACATTTACCTTAGAATAATGGATTAAAGGATATTTCGCTGGCGACACGAACCAATCGCCCAGAAATAGATTTTCCTCACGTCAAAATCCCTTAATATTTATGTATATATACTTCCAATACATAGCCTAATTTCACCAATTTCAACGTTTTGTGTGTAGTCCTTATACCCAGTTTGGAGGGTCAACACATACCGAATGGCAACAGAGAGAGAGAGAGAGAGAGAGAGAGAGAGAGAGAGAGAGCGAGAGAGAGAGAAAGGAAGCGGAGGAACGAAGAAGAAAAAGGGATGGCGGTGGAGGGGGGGTGGGGGGTGGGGAGAGGGTAGGTGGAGCTTTATACACGTGTTCGTATCCATTTCTGCATAATGGAGTTTTTGTCTCTTGGTACAAGGACAAGTGTCGTTATTCTTTACGATTAGTGATTCACGATACCCTTATGAATTACGGCACTGGGTGTAATGCACTATAGCAAAATCTCGTTCTGTTACAAGTGTTCGTTACAAAACGTGCTTGCACTGTCTCTGAAACCCATAGTAGACTGCTGCTTAGTTGTCAATCAAGTTTTTTATAACCAAGTATTTTTTACAAGCTAGCTATTGAATAAATTTGTATTTTTCTCAGTCAAACATATGCCCCTCAATGCTAACTTTCCTCTTTTAACGACTTTCTGGTCATTGCAAATTCGGCCCCATAATTTCTTATGGTGCGAAAACAGACAGAGGCCCATGGACCGAAAAACGATTGCGTCACACTACGGCGATAATCCAGCAGTAAAACATCTTCATATATCCAAAAGTAAATAATAAAGATATATATGCGCATTACGATTATAACAATTACATGTATAGCTGATAACAATCTGCATGAATAACTGGTAAACTGTTCTGCAATGACAGTTGAGCATAGCAATTATTTACAATAGGTACGAAAGTCAAGATGTCGTGACGTCATAATACAGAACTTAAAAGAACGTTCTAATTCAGAAAAATAATTACTAAATTTGAGGTCAGAGTCGAGTTCTTTTTCAATAAACGAATATTTTCAAATTAATCATCATAAATATGTAAAAATATTGATGTTTTTACTACTTATTTAAAAATTAGCTAAGAGCACGCTTCTCGTCGTCATCTACCAAAACAGCTGTTTACTCCTGGCTTGTTGTTGGTGAGAAATCGTGTTTCGATTGTTGTGATGAAAGTGCTCCAGCGTCTGTGGGCACAAGTGTGTGCGGATTTATCACAGGAAATGGTTAGTTTATTGACACAAGCTACTCCGTAAACATCGAGATGGCGTCAATCTTCTAAATACCTCGAGTTGTAAGTAAAAAATGTTGAACGCGTTTTGGTGAGATTTGCACTACGTTTTTTGTTTGAGACCGTTTTTCAGTACCCTCTGTTTTAAATCTTAAAATTTGGCCTTAATTTCTAACTTTGGAGAAAATACTTACTTCGAAAGGAGAGTAGAGGTCTTTAGCTCCTTTTCTCACCAACAACAAGTCGCGACTGATGCCCATCTCGGGTGTCAGACGCGTTATAATGTACTTTTTTCGGAGGGTGGCTAGCGTTGAATGTAGGTGGCCTGGTTGGCCTGCCGTGGTGATCTACCTTAGGTCGTAAGCTTTCGAACAAGGGGTTCGGTAGTTAACTGCTTGTCGACAGGCGCGAGCGCGCGCGCGCAACTGGGAGGTAAACAATCACTTTTGCTTTCGGCCCATGCAAAAAGTTGCAGAGTGAGGGGTGGCATGAGGTGGGACTATATGTAAAGGACCTCAGGTTTGTATAGTAAGGAAAAATGCAATTTTCGACAAATTGTCATTTTGGATCAGTTTCCGCTCTTACCCGAATTAATCCTTTCCCCATTTTTATTTGAATGAAAGTGAAATTGCAAGTGCAGTATTCTTTTTCATTTCATATTTTTGTACATGCAACTTCCCCGGCAGATATATACTTAGCTTATGTCTCTGACGTCCGACAGAAATTCGAATTTCGCGGCACACGCTGCAGGTAGGTCAGGTGATCTACCCCCCTGCCGCTGGGTGGCAGGAATAGGAATTCCGTTCCCGTTCTAGAACCAGATTTTCTCTGTCGCGGTAGTGTCAACATATGTTGTTGCTACCCTCCTGACTTGATTTTCGTTTTTTCATCGCCATCGATCTTCTGGGCTGTTCTTTGCAGGGAAGTACTGGGTCTTTGGTTCGGCACTACGCTTTTATAACTTTTTAATGAATTTGGCTTCGAAAATTTCGAAGAATATATGACGTGTAACTACCGAATTTTCGGTAGACACTCACATAGTTTGCAAGAAAGGGAAATATTAATATTTATTCATTAATATGTGTAATAAGTGTTAGAATTGATTGAGGAAATATACTGACTTCCTACTTTAGGGAGTCAGTAAAGCATGTAACTAGATACGTTTTTCTTTTAAAAGTTTTTTTAGAAACTCGTACTAACGAGCAATTAGAGTATTAACAGTACTAGTAGTGTTGCATCCTCATCACCTTCTTACTTCGCAGAAACTTCAAATTCATAAATTGCAATTTGAAGACAGGATTGTGGCTCAAAATGCGAGCTATTGAAAGGTAAGAAGTGATTACTAGTGTTCCCCATTGCAGTGGGGGGTGCGTCTGATCGCTCTGTCTCGCTACCCAGGCCTAGACCTCTTTCAAGCTCCCAAGTCCAGGGGAGAAGGAATGTTGAAAGCCGTAAGGGGGTTTCAGAGAATCCCCACCGGTCAGGCGTCCCCTCGGCAGGTTCTGTAGAGCGTCCCAGACTGCCAAGGATAGCCATTGAAAAGGCATCCTTAAAAAAGTGCGTCTCTTCATCTTACATCCGAAAAGACGAAGAAGGTATATGTTTTGATGATCTAGCGCGTTCTCTGAAAACTAAGAGAACACTGAGCAAGAGCCAGCCAGGAACTTAGGAAGCCGCGTTCCAGCAAGCTAGCGTGAGCCACGTTCCAACAGCCAGCAGCGAGCCGCGTTCCAGAAAACAGACTAGCGCGAGCCGCGTTCCTACACCAAACGCGAGCCGCGTTCTAGCAAACTGAGCGCGAGCCGCGTTCTAGAAAATTTTTCTTGGCTCAAGGCGCCTTCAAAGAGACGAAGCGCCAGCCTGGCGCAAATTGCGCCAGAAAAACAGACGGCTAGAGCAAGGAGCCTTATAGTACAGTGGCAATCAGAACGATCCTTCCATTGAACGTTTCCGGTCAAGAGGCTCTTTCTAAAAGGGGTCTAGTAGGCGCTCGGAACTATCAGGGCGCACGGGACCTTCCACACAAGCGAACGTTCCAGGAGCGAGTCTCCTTTCTAGCGTGCGGAACATTCCAGGCGCGCGGAACTATCCAGGCGCTAGGCGCAAGGAGCCAGGCGCCAGAATATTCCAAATCTTCTTAAGAGAGAGAGGTCAGTCGCGAGGCTCCTCTTTGAGTAATGCGGACACACTCCTTCATTCATGCTCTTCCCTCGTTATGAAGAGGCAAGCGCTTTGGGAGTTTTTCTTATAAGAATCTCATCGACGTTTGGGTATGATGGCGGATAGGAAATATCTACTTCCTTCCGTAAAACCTACAGACGAACAGGAATTCTGTCTCTTCCGCGATTTATGAGGAAATCACGAAGATTTAAAGAGTTCCTGGATTAACTTCCTTCCTTAAGGAGATATATATTAACGAAAAGAACGAAGACAGTAAAAATTTTTCCTTTATCTGCCTCGGCAGGGAAAGAAGGTAGTTGAGTATCTGCTGTATGAGAATACGATACGGCAAATCACACATACCGTAGTTACTTCTTTGTAGAGCAACTCAATTATCAGTATCCTTCCAGGAATTTCCTAGGAAGGACTACGCTTAAAGGGATTGTTAAGACAACACCTACTTAGCTTCTAGATTTATCGAAGTCTTGTTTCGCTTAAATATGCATTAATAAGAACTTCCTGAAGTACGATAATTTATAAGGTTCCTTTATTTAATGGAGTAGCTGGCAACTCTGGAAGAGTAAGGCCAGACGGCTAACGGAGACTGCTATCGCGCCTTAGAGAGTCGAGAGTCCCAACGCAGTAACATGTAGGTGTCGGTCATGAGTGGTTGGTTACATGTCTCTCTCCTGCGGGATGGAATAACTAACCGTGTGTCTCCCCTACAATCGCGGTTTTAGCCTCGGATTGAGGGATAGTTAAGCAAACATAAATAAAATATTGTCTGCCTTTTGCTAAGAAGCTTTCAATAAG
>NC_061092.1:1161712-1188738 GCF_015104395.2 Macrobrachium nipponense | reverse complement strand
GTACATAGAGTGCTGAGCGTTGGTACTTGGTTATGCCAGTCCACGTTCACCTCCTTCTATCTTAGGAGGGTGTTGCCCACAGATCTATGGACAGGTTTTCCCTGGGTCCCGTGGTGGCTGCTCAACAGGTTTGTGTAACTCATAGTTGCCCTTAACGGGTCCCCTTTGTATCTTACCTAAGATGATTGTGTGGATGAGAGAATGAGTGAGTTGGCTGGTCTCCTTCTTTCTCTTGTACCTTTCCTTCTTCCTTTGGGCAGTTTAAGGAATAGACACGCTCCATTTGCTGGACTGGTCTGATACAGGTGAGTGAGGTAGTCATACTGGTAGTGTGGTTGTGCAATATACAATATCTGACCCACTATTTGGTAGCATAGGCTCCGCTCCTGGGCAAGGAGGAGTCGGGAGTACTACAAACCCTAGTATCTTGGTTTGTTATTGGACAGTCAAAGTTTCTCTTTGGTTCCCTATACAGTGGTTATCCCATATATCATTGTACGTCACTCAGGTTTTGAGTGGTTAGATATTAGTGTATCTAGCTTCTCAATGGGCTTCAGTCCCTCTCCAAGAACTATTTCTTTTGAGAGCTGGACTGGCGGGTAGGCCCCCTGCTGGTTTAGGATGTCTTATACCTCCCTCCAAGTATGAGTCTATCCTATTGTTAAGACCGAGGGTTTGTTCACGTATGAACAAATGACAAATTTTCTAAGACAATTTGTATTTTTCATAGCTACAAACCTGAGGTCTTAACGTTATACTGCCCACCTCTAGCCGTCCCTCTATTTGTTAAGTCATCCTGAGTTGGGAAAGACTGGCGTAGATAGAGTAGTGTTTGACCACTCTTCACCCGATCTACGCATGTGTTGCCAGATATCACAAGATTCCTTGCTTTCATCTGCTTTTTAACCGGATCCAGCTGTGCGCTAGAAATTATCCTATTGTTAAGACCTCAGGTTTGTAGCTATGAAAAATAAAAATTTTCTTAGAAAATTTGTCATGTTTCCTTGTTTCTTAACTTTAACATCGTGAACAAATGCACTGATTGAACAATCATCATTCACAACCAAAGCCATGGGTATGTAATTTAGTGGAGCCTCCAGAATCCTACAAATACATGTATATTTCTCTTTTCTCATGATAGTCAAATATGATGTATCGATGAAATTTAACTTATCATTAAGGCCATTCAAATAAAAAATTGTCTATCTTCCTTATAGGCATTGTGAGCTGCAATGCTCTCTGCCATTGCAGCTTGCAAAGCTTTTTCCTCAAGCCTTGCCTTCTTGCTTTCTGGCAATTCACTTACATTTGAGGTAGAAGAAAGGTAAGATGGACAATTCGGCATTAGAGATGGAACAGCATCATTTCGGAGTCGGGGTTTTGCAAATCGTGCAGTGATCTTTTATCCACTCTTCGTCAAAGTGAGAAACTACCCATATAACTTCTTCAGGATGAAACTCATACACCTGCAATGAAATGAACTACATTTCAGCAGACTTTTTTGTATATTGCTAGTTTATTTCTTGTTTGAGAACTGATAGGTATTTTGTATTCATACAAATATAGATAAAGGATATTAACATACAATGAACGAGACATATATTGCAGGATATTTTCTTTCAAACATAGAGTTGAATTCCAGCGTCTTTTATATATTCATTTCTTACTGATATTTTTTTATAACTTGAAATACAAAATATCAGCAGGAAATGAATAAGTGTGATGGTTATTGGAGTTCAAATCAGTATGTTTAAAAAATCAAGGTACAAAAATGAGCCACTTACCCTGCTGTTCTTGGTTTGGTGTACATATATCCTTCTTTCTTAACCACATGCAGCCACTTCCTTTAAGTTTTTGTCCTTAGAGAAGAAAAATTCACAAACTTTTCCATTTGTATCGTAATTCCCTCGACAATTATAAAACAGTGAAGAAAGGAAATATAACTCAAGAAAAAATTACATAGTGACCCAGTCCAAGGTTAGTGGAATACTGATTCATCTCAGTGATGAGGCCTGGATGATCGCTTCACCTTGATGACGTAGGTAATCTTCTTAGGTTCAGTGGCCAGGGCCTCTATATAGGTGGCTGTGGCTTGAACCCTCAGCCAGTTCAGGGTACTTGTACCTCCCTCCAAGTACAAGTCTATCCTATTGTTAAGACCAAAGGGCTATTCTGCGCATGAACAAATGACAAATTTTTTTATCTGTTAGTATTTTTTCATAGCTAACAAACCTGAGGTCTTAACGTTAACTGGAATTATCCCATGTTTGCAAGACACCACTAAAGTGAGACAAACACAGGGTCCTGATACCCCATCACTACAGGTAGAGAGGATTAATGACCAGAGGCATTAATTATCTGCCATAGCTCCCTCACCAGGTAAGGTTACAACAAGCACTTATCAGTGCTAGCTAATTTAATGTTTTATGTAAAGTTCTGCTTAGAATATCAGTATTGAAATTGTATACAGGTAGTCGCCTACTTACGACCATATGCAACTTATGACAGAACCGACTTTACGACAATATAATAATATATAATAATATTCAATTTTATATTTGGCTAAAATACGTCGAGCGAGCGTACGGTAGCTTTTCCCAGTACCTGCAGCGCGCTCATCTCCGAGAGATGCTCAGCTTTCGGCAGTGTTTCTGTGCGAGTCCTTGTGGTTAGCCTATATTGTACATATTTTCTTTGCTCCAAACCCCAATCAAAGATGTCTTCAAAAACAAAATCTTGCTCAATTTCCAAGCCTGCTAAGAAAGCAAGAAAAGCTATTGATCTAGACATGAAAATGAAAGTGATAAAGCAGTCTGAAGGGGGGAAGAAAGTGAATGTGATAGCCCGTGATCTTCACCTACTGTATTCTACTGTGTCAACAATTTTGAAGGATAAGGAACGTATTTGTGAAGCAGTAAAGGGTTCAGCACCTATGAGATCAATTGTGATAACGAAACAAGGAAGTGGACCGTACACGAAATGGAAAAACTATTAAATGTGTGGATTGAAAGCCAACTCCAAAAACATGTCCCATTAACCCTTTAACGCTGATTGGATGTAATAAATGTCTATATAAATTGTCTGTGGGGTGTCAATTGGACTAATGGTACGTCGATATAAAAAAGTTTTTTTTAAAATTTGCGGAAAAATAGTTATAGGCCTACTAGGCGAAAACTTTTGAATCATGTGCCTTGGGGGATGCTGGGAAGCTATGGATCAAGGCGTTGTTTTGTTTACAATTGTTACCCAGGCGCGCAAGCGCAAATTTCTTTCTTCTCGCACTAAAAAGTATCAGCGAAACATCTCGGAAATTATTTCGTCACTTTGACATCATTTTTGCACCATTTTATATTAGCCGTTACATGGAGTATTATATATGAAAATGTGCACAATTTCATGTAGAATACAACCAAAAAAAAACTCATGGTTGTAACTTTTATCAGTTTTGAAATATTTTCATATAAATAAAGATAAGTGCCAAAATTTCAACCTTCGGTCAACTTTGACTCTACCGAAATGGTCGAAAAACGCAATTGTAAGCTAAAACTCTTATATTCCAGTAATATTCAATCATTTACCTTTATTTTGCAACAAATTGGAAGTCTCTAGCACAATATTTTGATTTATGGTGAATTTATGAAGAAAATTTTCCGTACGTCGGCGCGGTAACTCTTCTGATACATTTTTCTGGGCTCAGCTCGTGTCGCTGCGCGAAATATCCTTTAATCTATTATTTTCTAGGGTAAATGTACTAACACATACCAGAGAATAAATAATAAAGAAAAAGGTCAGTATAACTGACTCGCTCACCCTTCCCACCAGAGAGTGTCGGTATGAACCAATATGGCGAGGGAGACCACTACCACGAGCCAAATGCCAATAGAATTCTCCCACTACAAAGTCCCCCCAAGAGGGGAGGACCGACCCACAGAGTGGGGCAGCACCTACTACTACTACTCCATCCCATGCTGCCGACTGCTGCGCCTCTGGTGGCCATCCTTTTCAGTTAGCGCACACGATACACACGTGCCATTTTCTTCTCTGTGTTTTTGTCCCTTTCTTTTGGATTTTATTACCATGGAGCGTGCAGCCATCGCAGCAGCTAAGTTAAGTACTCAGTGTTTATTGCTATTTGGTTTTTTCCGGCCCTGAGCACGTATTTGCCGTTTTTTTAGGTATAAATACGATCTCTAGGTCGGAAGCATGGCAGCATGGTTCTGCCTCGTGATGGGTCCGTTCTGGGTCGCCCATACCCAGAGCATCCCCTGTCTTTGTACGCTCTATTTTATTATCCGCTTTGTTTAGGGTAAGGTCTACACGGTTTTGTCATGCATGCATGTCTTTTACCTTATGTAGGCTCTTCCATCCAGACCCTAAGCCACGGCTCTTAGTATCGGCCTCGGCTAGCTTTGAGTGGTAGACTTGCCTTCGGGTTAGTCGTACACTCCTGGATTTTTTCATCCTAACTATTTTGTTTTCTTTCTTTCATTTTATTATTCATTTTATTTTCTAGTGATATTGTTTAGGTTAGTTAGGCGTCTGGCTCGCTTAGCTAGGTCACGGCCTATTGGGCCTTTATGACTGCTTGTCAGCTCGGTTGCTTCCCGATAGCATCTCGTTGATCAGTTGGTTATGTTTTAGGCTTAGTTGTTGTTCTTATCGCCCCGTGGTCACTATGTGATCACGAGGCAGCCAGACGCCTGTCCAGTCACCTTTCCCCCCTCCCGCTCTTCCATAGGGTCGGGGGGGGTGGCTAGGCCTGCCCATGCTCGCTCCGCATACCCGGAGCCTGCCTCCCTCTCTCCCCCCAGGCGGAGGGGGTAGAGGGACGGGACAGACCCAGACTGGACTCGACCTCTCGGCTCTCGGTCCGGTCGGTGGATGGTAAGGTGGGGGGGACTGGCCTTTCCCCCTCGCCATTACTACTCCGTCGCTCCGTTACTAGCCCGAGTCTGTATGCCCCGCTCTTTCCCACCTTACTAGGGCTCCTTTACCACCGGAGTCCTGGCATCTAGCGGAAAGGTGCTAAGTCTACCCCACGGGGTGGACCGGAACATACAGTCGGTCCCTTCTAACCTCTCCGTTTCACTGAGTTATCACTCCGCTCGCACTGGACTTAGTCCGGTACGTTCGAGCTTTTAGGTTTAAGATGTTAAGTTTAATTTAAAGTACCTTAAACCATTCCCCCTCCCTTCCTTTTCACCGGATACTTCCGGGGTTTATAGCCTATTCAGGCTAGTAAGGGAGGGGCTATGCCCGAATTTTTTCCGAGCTCCGGCATGCAACGGAGTTCTTCTGTCCCTTTAGCCTGTAAGTGATATTCTTTAAGAATACTCATGTGTCTTTCCACTTACAGACACCAACTATGAGCATCCGGGATGCGCCGCCACACTTCAGGACCCGTGTGGACACGAAGTTTGCCGGTCCCATGCTCCATGCGCGACTCCGCACGGGGGACATCCAGGTCTGGTACCATGAGACGTGTACCATATGTTACGATCTGGTGAGCCAGCTTTTAGACGGGGTAAGTATTCCATCTCCGGTAGCTGGTCCGCATCTGTTATAGTGCTTAAGTTTTCATCAATCACTCTAACTTAAGGTAAATTCAAGGGGCCTTGTAGCCCCTATAAGTTTAAGTTATGCTTTAAGTTAGCTTAGTTTTAAGTTATTCTTAAATCTAATCAATACCCTCTCTTCCAGGCGCGGCAGGCAGTGAGGATACCGCACTGGCAACCCTGCGGGCCTGGGTCGGCGGTTTCGGGAAGAACGCCGCCAAGGGTATGCCCTACATCCTGGAGAAAAGGTTGGCGGTACTAATCTTCCCCGGAGGCAAGGCGACGGTACGTCGACCCAGTAGAGGCGGCCCCGACTATCGCCTTCATCCAGCAACAGCTGGCTGCCTCATTGACTGACCAAGGCCAGGACATCTCCTCGGAAGTCGCGACGTTGGATATTAATGTAGAACCTATGGTAGGTGTAGACGACCTGTTGGTCGAGGTAGGTAAGGTGGACACCCAAGGGATACCCTTGGCGTAACTGTTTCTTCTACTCCTGCAACCTCTCCATCCTTCCAAGGCTTTACGGGTGATGAATTGTATACTCCTCCTGACGCTTCGGTTAGACCCAAGGTCAAGGGTCAAGCAGTGAAATCCTTGACAAAGACGTCGTCGTCGTCTAAGAAGACGGCTTCGGCGTCTTCCTCCTCTCGTAAGTCTCCGGCTAGGAATCCCGGAGCAGACAGATCTAAAGCTTCTGGGTCCGGCTCTAAGTCCTCGAGGAGTAAATCCTCCAGAGAGAGATCTCACACTCCGGCAGAGTCGTCAGTTCCGCTACCCTTGGTTCCAATTCAGAGCCACCCCTCCACCTCCGCGCAGCAGCTCCGGCTTTGACTCCAATGCTGGCCTGTTACAACAGGTGGGCGACCTGGTTGGGTCTCTAAAAGAGTAGCATGGAAAACAAATGATCTCTCGGTTGTCGGATAGGATTACTTCTCAAGACTCCATTATAGCCGGACTGAGCCAAGCTCCTCTAGCCTCTCCTCCACCTTTCAATACAGGTGGAGCCCAGCTTCCCCACGTATGGACTCTCTACCTCCGTTCTCGATGAACAAACCCGTGGAGAGTAGCGTCATACGCCCCCTTCCAAGACGGGCTCATTTCCATACTGGAATTTGGAACTCGAAGGATAGAGGACTTCGAGTTCTACCCGGAAGACCTTAAGCCTCCGTTCATCGGCTACGCAAGGCTCACCGCCTCAGCCATGATTCGAGATGATAGGGTACCAAAGGAGACAGTCCTCTATTCACGTGACCAGGCTCAGAGAGAATGGCCTCAGGTGTTTAGAGGACATGGATTGTTCTAATACGAAAATCCAAACCTTTCAAGAGTCCCTTACGATCTTCACGATGGATGAGAGTACCCCGCTCCCTTTCCTGACAAAGATCGCGACGTCTGCCATCCCAGCGGCCCAAGAAGGGGGACCCCCATGCCTCAACTGAAGGAAGCAGATCCTACATCTCCGTTACTTCCTTCAGCCGGAGAATTATGGGAAGACTTACCGAACACCTTCTCAGCTGGCAAACTCAAAACCGGACTGTGCTATGGAGCAGTTTGTGAAAAGCTACCCAGGCTTCCAGATAGCCTTATTCAGGCTGAATTTGACGCTAAATCGCGATTAGCCAGATCGATTAATTCTATGGCTATGACCGAGGTGGCCACCATAGCCTATGGTTCAGAGCCGCTTTTCAAACTTATGACCAAATCCCTGACTCAAACGGTACAGTCAGATATGTTTGAGTTTGCCACTGCTAGGACGAATTGCAGGAAGCATGTCCTACAAGAAGCAACCATTCGGCACGAGCCGAAATAGGTTACTCTCGTCGAACATCTGGGGAGCAGATCTCTTCCAGAAGCAATGGTTGAAGGAAGTCCAGTCAGAGGCTACGAGGTTGAACCAGAGCCTTAAGGACCGTTGGGGCCTTACGGCTAAGAGGAGGCAAGATCTAGCAGCTAGAGGTAAAGGGCAAAGGAAACCCAGACGTTTCCAGCCCTACCAGAAAAAGCAGCCACGCTTTTCTCAGCAAGTTCCGGCGGTTCCCTTAGTGCAAACAGCCCAGCCTTCCACTTCAAAGGCTCAATCACAGCCAATTTACGTAATCTCCCCTCAGCCTCAGCCCTCCACCTCTTACGCCATCTCTCCAGCTTACAATCAAGCCTTCGAGAGTCAATCTTCACAGAAGTATGACCGCTCGGGTAATAAGGGAGGCAGAGGTAAGCGTTCCTTTCGTGGGAGAGAGGGATCGGGAGGTCCCTTTAATAGGGGAAAACACTTCAGAGGAGGCCGAGGAGGTTACCAGGAACCAATGAAGACTTCAGGTAGGAGGGAGGCTGTTTTCACTTTCGCCACCGGTGGAACTTCAGCAAGTGGGCTCCAGCGATTGTGTCAAAAGGCCTGGGTTGGAGCTGGTTAACGAACCCACCCCCATCCAGGCCTTTCCGTCAACTTCCTTCCAAAGAACTGACGGAGTATGCGGAGGATCTCCTTCAGAAAGGAGCTATAGCGAGAGTCAAAAGATTAAAATTTCAAGGTCGCTTGTTCAGCGTGCCAAAGAAAGGCTCACAAAAAAAGAAGAGTAATCTTAGACTTGTCCCGCTTAAACTTAGCCATTCGCTGCGACAAGTTCAAGATGCTCACGATCTCGCAGGTGCGGACCTTACTTCCCCGTGGGGCCGTCACCACCTCTATCGATCTTACAGACGCTTACTATCATATCCCTATTGCAAGACACTTCCGTCCTTATCTAGGCTTCAAGATAGAGACCAGACATTCTCCTCAAGGTAGTTCCTTTCGGGCTCAACGTAGCACCCAGAGTGTTTACGAAGCTGGCGGAAGTAGTTGTTCAACAACTCAGATCGCAAGGGGTTATGGTAGTAGCGTATCTCGACGATTGGTTGATCTGGGCTTCAACAGTCGAGGAATGCAACAAAGCAACACTGAAAGTGATTCAGTTCCTGGAATATCTAGGCTTCAAGATAAACAGGACCAAGTCAAGACTCACTCCAGAGTCAAACTTTCAGTGGCTAGGCATTCAATGGAATCTATCCTCCCATACTCTGTCGATTCCATCGTCCAAGAGGAAGGAAATAGCGAAGTCAGTCAAGCAATTTCTGAGTCACAAACTGGCTTCAAGAAGGTCTCAGGAAAGGATCCTGGGTTCTCTCCAGTTTGCATCAGTGACGAAACATCCTAATGAAGCCAAACTGAAAGACCTAACCAAAGAATCTGGCGCTCACGAGCAAATGGTCAGGTCCAGGGACAAATTGTCCTCAGTCCCTCTGATTCTAAAGAATCGACTTCGGCCGTGGGCGAAAGTCAAGAACCTATCGGTGTCAGTGCCCTTCAGTTTCCTCCTCCAGGGATCACTATCCACACAGACGCTTCCTTAAGCGGTTGGGGAGGATATTCCCAGTTCAAAAAGGTTCAGGGAACGTGGTTCACCTCAGTTCCGTTCAGTTCCATATAAACGTACTGGAGGCAATGGCACTGTTCTTGACTCTAAAAAGGTTACGTCCGCCAAAGTACTCCCACATAAAGCTAGTCCTGGACAGCGCAGTAGTAGTACATTGTATAAACAGAGGAGGCTCCAAGTCACGTCATCTAAACCATGTCATGGTAGCCATATTTCTCCCTGGCGGACAAGTTCAGTTGGCATCTCTCCTCCACCCATATAGCTGGAGTGAGAAACGTCATAGCAGATGCTCTATCCCGATCAGTACCTCTAGAGTCGGATCTGGTCACTGGACAAACAGTTCGTTCCAATGGATTCTTCAGAGAGTTCCAGGTCTACAGGTAGATCTCTTCGCATCCCAAGCGAACCACAAACTCCCGTGTTATGTGGCCCCAACCTGGACCCTCTGGCCTATGCCACGGACGCCCTGGCTCTAGATTGGAACAACTGGGAGAAGATTTATGTCTTTCCTCCGGTGAATCTTCTCATGAAAGTGTTAAACAAACTCAGGACATTCAAGGGTCAAGTGGCTCTAGTAGCCCCAGACTGGCCGAAGAGCAATTGGTACCCTCTCATCCTGGAACTGGGTCTCCGCCCTCTTCGGATCCCAATCCCAAGCTCTCCCCAGTCAGTACAAACGAAGACTGTGTTCGCTTCCTCAGGGATTCTCAAAACCCTAACTTTATGGATTTCATGAAAGTTTGCAGCGAAAAGGGATGCGATATTGACCCTCAGAATATTCTCTTCTTGGAATCAGATAAGAGAGATTCAACTTTGAGACAGTATGATGCTGCTGTCAAAAAGTTCATTGCAACCTTCCTGAAAGAATCAGATATTAAGATCATGACAATCAATTCAGCTATATCCTTTTTCAGATCCTTATTTGAAAAAGGCTTAGCAGCTAGCACAATTACGACAAACAAGTCAGCCTTGAAAAAGATTTTTCAATTTGGATTCAACATAGACTTGACAGATCCTACTTCTCGTCTATTCCCAAGGTGTGCTAGACTTAGACCTTCTGTAAGGCCTACGTCAGTATCATGGTTCTTAAACGATGTTCTAAAACTGGCTTCAGAAACCAATAATGACACATGCTCATTTATAATGCTTTTAAGAAAAACCCTATTTTTATTAAGCTTGGCCTCAGGAGCTAGAATTTCAGAACTGTCGGCTTTATCCAGAGATCCGGATCATATTCAGTTCCTTCCCACAGGGGAAGTGCTACTTTCACCGGAACGTAGCTTTTTAGCTAAGAATGAAGATCCTTTGATGAGGTGGGAACCATGGAAGGTACTACCCCTTCCCCTTCCACAAGATATATCTCTTTGCCCAGTTTCAACTTTACGAGCCTTTCTATCTAGGACCTCCTCATCCTCATCGGGTCCTCTCTTTAGGAGAGAAAAAGTGGTACTTTATCTATTAAAGGCATCAGGCAACAAATCCTGTACTTCATTAAACAAGCCAATCCTGACTCTTTCCCAAAAAGCACATGATGTCAGGGCAGTAGCCACCTCAATTAACTATTTCCAACATATGAACTTCGATGAGTTGAAAAAGTATACTGGATGGAAATCACCGACAGTGTTCAAACGTCATTACTTAAAGTCTTTGGAAGCCCTGAAATTTTCAGCAGTTGCAGCGGGTAACATAGTTTCCCCTGACTCTGACTTAATCCTTAGTAGAGTTCAGTCCTCCTTTCTACCTGCCTCACCCAACAGTTCGTCTATTCCTGCCTTGTTCATTTACGATCACCTTGTGTCTTAGCTGCTTTGATGATGATATAGTGGGTGTCCCTTATTTTTTTTTGCTAGGGACACTCACATTTGTGATGATTACTGATCTCGTAGATGTCATCTCCTTATTTTTATGCTAGGAGATACATCTTATTATAATGGTTACGGGTTTTGTATATTAAGTCATATACATTCTTTTATATTTATTATTGTTGAGTTTGTTTTATTCAACTTGTATATTAATTGCTTTAGATGTTTTGATACAATAAGCTTTACACAGATACCATTGTTGTACATATATTGATATTTCTCCTGTATATATGTATATTACCTTAAGTTAAGAAATATTATTAGCATTAAGTATAATTAAGTAATATTTCTATTTGTATCACTGTGTATATGTATCTTATTAGCAATTATATTGATTTATTTTTATTTATCTTTTATTTGAGACCCTTTACATTTTGTTGAATTTCTTTACAATCTTGTCTATTTCTCTGGTACGATTTTCGCGCAGCGACACGAGCTGAGCCAGAAAAGGATTTTGACGTAAGGAAAAATCTATTTCTGGGCGATTGGCTCGTGTCGCCACGAAAACACGCCCTCCCCCCTACCCATCCCATCGCCAAGATTGTCTGCTAACTCAGGATGGCCACCAGAGGCGCAGCAGTCGGCAGCATGGGATGGAGTAGTAGTAGTAGGTGCTGCCCTCTCTGTGGGTCGGTGGGGGGGCTCCCCTCTTGGGGGACTTTGTAGTGGGAGAATTCTATTGGTTGGGCATTTGGCTCGTGGTAGTGGTCTCACTCGCCATAGTGTGTTCATACCGACACTCTCTGGGAGGGTGAGCGAGTCAGTTATACTGACCTTTTTCTTTATTTATTTATTCTCTGGTATGTGTTTAGTACATTTACCCTAGAAATAATAGATTAAAGGATATTTCGCTGGCGACACGAGCCAATCACCCAGAAATAGATTTTTACGTCACAATCCCTTTTTCTTTTGTGCGATTGTCGTAATGTTTGCACCATTTTAAATTAGCCGTTACATTAAGGTTTATACTATATGGAAATGTGTGCAATTTCATGTAGAATACAACAAAAAAACAACCATGGTTGTAGCTTTTATCAGTTTTGAAATATTTTCATATAATTAACGATAAGTGCCAAAATTTCAACCTTCGGTCAACATTGACTCGACCGAAATGGTAAAAAAAACTGCAATTGTAAGCTAAAAAACTCTTACATTCTAGTAATATTCAATCATTTACCTTTATTTTAGCAACAAATTGAAGTCTAGCACAATATTTCGATATATGTGAATTTATGAAAAAAAAAAATTTTTCCTTACGTCCGCGCTGTAACTCTTCCGAAAAAAAGTCAGACATTTTTTCGTCCGATTGTCGTAATGTTTGCCCCATTTTAAATTAGCCGTTGCATAAAGTTTTAGATATGAAAATGTGTGCAATTTCATGTAGAATGCATCTAAAAAACAACTATGGTTGTAGCTTTTATCAGTTTTGAAATATTTTCATATAAATAACGATAAGTGCCAAAATTTCAACCTTCGGTCAACTTTAACTTGACCGAAATGGTTGAAAAACGCAGTTGTAAGCTAAAACTATTACATTCTAGTAATATTCAATCATTTACCTTTATTTTACAACAAATTGGAAGTCTCTAGCACAATATTTTGATTTATGGTGAATTTATGAAATAAACTTTTTCCTTAAGTCCGCTCTGTAACTCTTCCAAAAAAATCTGAAATTTTTTAGTCTGATTGTCGTAATGTTTGCACCATTTTAAAATTAGCCGTTACATAAAGTTTTATATATGAAAATGTGCACAATTTCATGTAGAATACAACCAAAAACAACCTATGGTTGTAGCTTTTATCAGTTTTGAGATATTTTCATATAAATAACGATAAATAGAAAAAATTTGTCCTTCGGTCAACTTTAACTCAACCGAAAGGGTGTGAAAACTGCAATTGTAAGCTACAACACTTACAGTCTAATAATATTCAATCAATTACCTTCATTTTGCACAAACGGGAAGTCTCTAGCACAATATTTTGATTTATGGTGAATTTTTGAAAACAGCTTTTTGTTCATGAGACTTACCTGTCAGATATACTATATATGTAAATGTTTACATAATAAAAATATGGAATGTTAGTCCATATATATAAAAGTCTAAAACTAAAGAGGTCAACCAGATTGCTTGCAGGAATGTGATCAGATAGAGACGCTAAAGTGACGTATACAATAAGTATGTAGGCTAAGATAACATGCCGTCACCTGTAGTCATTCAATTGTTTATAAACATTAGTCCAAGCTCCCTGCTTGAGACAACTACCGCCTACGTGATCTGTAGCGTGTCTCATTGATTGTGTGTTCGATGAAACTATGTCATTTGTATGTATGTTCATATGTTCGAACTACTGCTGTTCCTTCATAACTTGTAACAGAGATGGTAGACAGGCAGAACAGAGTTAGCTATCGTCATTAGAACATGTACCTCTTTACCTAAGCTTATCATGTAGAGGAATAGGATTAGCCCATCATCATTGGCAGAAGCGTCAAGCTATCGTTATTAGAAGACTTGGTACAATCATACCTGATCTTCACCATGTAAAACTCAGAAGAATATATAATTTTTTTATACTTAGTGTTTTCTACAAGAATCTCCTCACCGAACCATGAGTTTAACACATCGTCGTAATAACCAACAAGATAATACCGACTTCGTAAGTGATCTACAAAACCCCAGACACTCCATTGAAGATGGAAGTGCAATACCAACCGACTTAGCGTATAGATTATCGCAAGTCTAACATTACCTCATAGGGCGCCTTATCATACAAGGCACAAGCCCTAAAATTGGTGGCCAGCGTACCGAAGAACTCTACAACGTCCTATGAAGAAAAACCAGAATAATAAATCATGTATCATAAGAGTCAACGACGACGGAAGCAGCAGATTCTTCAAGCAACCTAGTATCATCGTTAGTGAGCGACTTCAGAAAAACAATAAGAACTTTTCAACGACGACGAAAGCAACAGATTCTTCAAGCAACTTAGTATCATCGTTAGTGAATAACTTCAAGAAACAAACCGAACGCGTCTGCAGCATCGGATCTTTCAAGGGCTCGAATCATCGAAACAACGCGCACGGGGGAGGAAAACTGAAGCCAAACCAGGTCATCCGCTAAATAGAGAAGGAGGACCAAGGCCGTGGTGCGTTATCGTAACACCGTGACTTCCCACAAAAGCAAGCTAAGTACAATTTTTTTATTCATTTGAGTAACTTTGAGTGTTTCCTTTGCAGGTCGAATTTCGTTATTCCTGTGGCTGAAGTTACGAGACATTCTTAATCTTACTTTTTTACGACCGAAATTATCTACATCATTGAGATTTCGCTACTGCGAGTTTTTATCTTTGAGTGTCTGTTTCAGAAGTTCTACTGAATATCATAATCATATACTATGTTAATTTTATCATTTTGGGTGATTATTAATCCCCTTACGTAACAAATCATATTAAACAGTGATATGCGTTTACGCAGTGGACGTCTGGTATTTATACAGATGCATGGATAGGGTCGTTAAGCACCGTAGTGATTAGAAAACACACAAAAACCAAGTGGAACACCCGTACAAATCTATATAATTAGAGGTAACACTATTTCGGGTCATGACAATAAATGCTCCTTTGCAAAGTCCCGATCGCAGTTTTAGCCTTGAGTTTTTTGAGTTTAATAAAATATCGAACCTCATGACTCAACTCAACTTTAAAAATATGGCTGGATTGCAAGGAATAACATGTCTGTAAAAAACTTTCATCAGGCTAAATGCGCTGACCAGATCCCTCACTATTTCAAATTTTAGCAAAGAATGAAGTACAACAGTTAATATTGAATACAGTAGAGATAACTTGTCTTATTAGTAATCGCTCAGTTCCTAATAGTTCGTCATTCATTGCTTTATACGTAACCAGCAACATAATGCTAAAAACACACAATACGTTGCCGATGGTAATAAAGAGAAGGATCCTAATTATTACAAAAAGAAATAGAAACAGTAGCCCGTTCAGATCAAACAAGCAAACTCGGTGACTGTGTCACCTAGTCAAGCGGTCAAGGTTAGTCAAAACTGCCGAAGTTTTTCAAAGCAAAGCAAATTCCACACAATAGCGACTCTAGCAGAGTGGGGAAAAGCGATGTTAGATCATACATACCGATATCTTTTTGAATTAAAAGGATTTTTCCTATGAAACACACGACCGTATAAGTAATCAGCAGCAGGTTTCGTTTTTTTTTTAATACATAAGTTATTATAAGTAGTGGTGGATAAAGCCCGACTGTACACGCGCCGTAAAAATTAGAATATCTTGTTTATTCCTTTAGTACACGTAATATCCTGTATTTACGGTACTCACCGTCTGTTGTTCGAACTTCCCTAATGAGAAGTCCGGATAAGCGAGCGCTTACAGATACCTTATAGTTATAAAAACATTGATCTGTATGTAGTGTAATTGTAAGATCCATCTAGGGTATACAAAATATTATCTTACATCCTGGCAAAATAAGGCGTGTTTATCAAAGGAAAATCCTATAAACCTTCAAACATATTAAAAAATCAGTTTGAACAAAAAAGAGACAGTTAAATAATAACTTATATAAAAGAACAAATACATTTCTGGGCTCAGCTCGTGTCGCTGCGCGAAATATCCTTTAATCTATTATTTCTAGGGTAAATGTACTAACACATACCAGAGAATAAATAAATAAAGAAAAAGGTCAGTATAACTGACTCGCTCACCCTCCCAGAGAGTGTCGGTATGAACACTATGGCGAGTGGAGACCACTACCACGAGCCAAATGCCAATAGAATTTCTCCCACTACAAAATCCCCAAGAGGGGAGCCGACCCACAGAGTTGGGCAGCACCTACTACTACTACTCCATCCCATGCTGCCGACTGCTGCGCCTCTGGTGGACATCCTTTTCAGTTAGCGCACACGATACACACGTGCCATTTTCTTCTCTGTGTTTTTGTGCCCTTTCTTTTGGATTTTATTACCATGGAGCGTGCAGCCATCGCATCAGCTAAGTTAAGTACTCAGTGTTTATTGCTATTTGGTTTTTCCGGCCCTGAGCACGTATTGCCGTTTTTTAGGTATAAAATACGATCTCTAGGTCGGAAGCATGGCAGCATGGTTCTGCCTCGTGATGGGTCCGTTCTGGGTCGCCCATACCCAGAACATCCCCTGACTTTGTACGCTCTATTTTATTATCCGCTTTGTTTAGTGTAAGGTCTACACGGTTTTGTCATGCATGCATGTCTTTTACCTTATGTAGGCTCTTCCATCCAGACCCTAGCCACGGCTCTTAGTATCGGCCTCGGCTAGCTTTGAGTGGTAGACTTGCCTTCGG
The DNA here is from genome assembly GCF_015104395.2 of Macrobrachium nipponense. Lineage (NCBI taxonomy): Eukaryota > Metazoa > Arthropoda > Malacostraca > Decapoda > Palaemonidae > Macrobrachium > Macrobrachium nipponense. The sequence continues at coordinate 1,172,568 of NC_061092.1, read as the reverse complement.
GTTAGTCGTACACTCCTGGATTTTTTTCTCCTACTATTTTGTTTTTCTTTCTTTCATTTTATTATTCATTTTATTATCTATGTGATATTGTTAGGTTAGTTAGGCGTCTGGCTCGCTTAGCCTAGGTCTGGCCCATTGGCCTTTATGTTACCGCTTGTCAGCTCGGTTGCTTCCCGATAGCATCTCTCTGATCAGTTGGTTATGTTTTAGGCTTAGTTGTTGTTCTTATCGCCCCGTGGTCACTATGCGATCACGAGGCAGCCAGACGCCTGTCCAGTCACCTTTCCCCCTCCCGCTCTTCCATAGGGTCGGGGGGGGGTGGCTAGGCCTGCCCATGCTCGCTCCGCATACCCGAGCCTGCCTCCCTCTCTCCCCCCAGGCGGAGGGGGTAGAGGGACGGGACAGACCCAGACTGGACTCGACCTCTCCGGCTCCTCGGTCCGGTCGGATGGTAAGGTGGGGGGGACTGGCCTTTCCCCCGCTCCATTACTACTCCGTCGCTCCGTTACTAGCCCGAGTCTGTATGCCCCTTGCTCTTTCCCACCTTACTAGGGCTCCTTTACCACCGGAGTCCTGGCATCTAGCGGAAAGGTGCTAAGTCTACCCCACGGGGTGGACCGGAACATACAGTCGGTCCCTTCTAACCTCTCCGTTTCACTGAGTTATCACTCCGCCACGCACTGGACTTAGTCCGGTACGTTCGAGCTTTTAGGTTTAAGATGTTAAGTTTATTTTAAGTACCTTAAACCATTCCCCCTCCCTTCTTATTCACCGGATACCTCCGGGGTTTATAGCCTATTCAGGCGATTAAGGGAGGGGCTATGCCCGAATTTTTTCCGAGCTCCGGCATGCAACGGAGTTCTTCTGTCCTTTAGCCTGTAAGTGATATTCTTTAAGATACTCATGTGTCTTTCCACTTACAGACCACCAACTGTGAGCATCCGGGATGCGCCGCCACACTTCAGGACCCATGTGGACACGAAGTTTGCCGGTCCCATGCTCCATGCGCGACTCCGCACGGGGACATCCAGGTCTGGTACCATGAGACGTGTACCATATGTTACGATCTGGTGAGCCAGCTTTTAGACGGGGTAAGTATTCCATCTCCGGTAGCTGGTCCGCATCTGTTATAGTGCTTAAGTTTTACATCAATCACTCTAACTTAAGGAAAATTCAAGGGGCCTTATAGCCCCTATAATTTTAAGTTATGCTTTAAGTTAGCTTTAGTTTTAAGTTATTCTTAAATCTAATCAATACCCTCTCTTCCAGGCGCCGGCAGTGAGGGATACCGCACTGGCAACCCTGCGGGCCTGGGTCGGCGGTTTCGGGTGGGAAGAACGCCGCCAAGGGTATGCCCTACATCCTGGAGAAGAGGTTGGCGGTACTAATCTTCCCCGGAGGCAAGGCAAGGCGACAGGATACGTCGACCCAGTAGAGGCGGCCCCGACTATCGCCTTCATCCAACAACAGCTGGCTGCCTCATTGACTGACCAAGGCCAGGACATCTCCTCGGAAGTCGCGACGTTGGATATTAATGTAGAACCTATGGTAGGTGTAGACGACCTGTTGGTCGAGGTAGGTAAGGTGGACACCCAAGGGATACCCTTGGGTGCAACTGTTTCTTCTACTCCTGCAACCTCTCCATCCTTCCAAGGCTTTACGGGTGATGAATTATATACTCCTCCTGACGCTTCGGTTAGACCCAAGGTCAAGGGTCAAGCAGTGAAATCCTTGACAAAGACGTCGTCGTCGTCTAAGAGACGGCTTCGGCGTCATCCTCCTCTCGTAAGTCTCCGGCTAGGAATCCCGGAGCAGACAGATCTAAAGCTTCTGGGTCCGGCTCTAAGTCCTCGAGGAGTAAATCCTCCAGAGAGAGATCTCACACTCCGGCAGAGTCGTCAGTTCCGCTACCCCTGGTTCCAATTCAGAGCCACCCCTCCACCTCCGCAACAGCTCCGGCTTTGGACTCCAATGCTGGTCTGTTACAACAGGTGGGCGACCTGGTTGGGTCTCTAAAGAGTAGCATGGAACAAATGATCTCTCGGTTGTCGGATAGGATTACTTCTCAAGACTCCATTATAGCCGGACTGAGCCAAGCTCCTCTAGCCTCTCCTCCACCTTTCAATACAGGTGGAGCCCAGCTTCCCCCGTATGACTCTCTACCTCCGTTCTCGATGAACAACCCTTGGAGAGTAGCGTCATACGCCCCCTTCCAAGACGGACTCATTTCTATACCGGAATTTGGAACTCGAAGGATCGAGGACTTCGAGTTCTACCCGGAAGACCTTCAGCCTCCGTTCATCGGCTACGCAAGGCTCACCGCCTCAGCCATGATTCGGGATGATAGGGTACCAAAGGAGACAGTCCTCTATTCACGTGACCAGGCTCAGAGAGAATGGCTCAGGTGTCTAGAGGACATGGATTGTTCCAATACGAAAATCCAACCTTTCAAGAGTCCGTTTACGATCTTTACGATGGATGAGAGTACCCCGCTCCCTTTCCTGACAAAGATCGCGACGTCTACCATTCCAGCGGCCCAGAAGGGGGACCCCATGCCTCAACTGAAGGAAGCAGATCCTACATCTCCGTTACTTCCTTCAGCCGGAGAATTGTGGGAAGACTTACCTAACACCTTCTCAGCTGGCAAACTCAAACCGGACTGTGCTATGGAGCAGTTTGGTGAAAAGCTACCCAGGCTTCCAGATAGCCTTATTCAGGCTGAATTTGACGCCAAATCGCGGTTAGCCAGATCGATTAATTCCATGGCTATGACCGAGGTGGCCACCATAGCCTATGGTTCAGAGCCGCTTTTCAAGCTTAGACCAAATCCCTGACTCAAACGGTACAGTCAGATATGTTTGAGTTTGCCACTGCTAGGACGAATTGCAGGAAGCATACTCCTACAAGAAGCAAACTATTCGGCACGAGCCGAATAGGTTACTTGCGTCGAGCATCTGGGGAGCAGACCTCTTCCCAGAAGCGATGGTGAAGGAAGTCCAGTCAGAGGCTACGAGGTTGAACCAGAGCCTTAAGGACCGTTGGGGTCTTACGGCCAAGAGGAGGCAAGATCTAGCAGCTAGAGGTAAGGGTCAAAGGAAACCCAGGCGTTTCCAGCCCTACCAGAAAAAGCAGCCACGCTTTTCTCAGCAAGTTCCGGCGGTTCCCTTAGTGCAAACAGCCCAACCTTCCACTTCAAAGGCTCAATCACAGCCGATTTACGTGATCTCCCCTCAGCCTCAGCCCTCCACCTCTTACGCCATCTCTCCAGCTTACAATCAAGCCTTCGAGAGTCAATCTTCACAGAAGTATGACCGCTCGGGTAAGGGAGGCAGAGGTAAGCGTTCCTTTCGTGGGAGAGGATCGGGAGGTCCCTTTAATAGGGGAAAACACTTCAGAGGAGGCCGAGGAGGTTACCAGAACCAATGAAGAACTTCAGGTAGGAGGGAGGCTGTTTCACTTTCGCCACCGGTGGAACTTCAGCAAGTGGGCTCAGAGCATTGTGTCAAAAAGGCCTGGGTTGGAGCTGGTTAACGAACCCACCCCCATCCAGGCCTTTCCGCCAACTTCCTTCCAAGGAACTGACGGAGTATGCGGAGGATCTCCTTCAGAAAGGAGCTATAGCGAGAGTCAAAAGGTTAAAATTTCAAGGTCGCTTGTTCAGCGTGCCAAAGAAAGGCTCACAAAAAAGAAGAGTAATCTTAGACTTGTCCCGCTTAAACTTAGCCATTCGCTGCGACAAGTTCAAGATGCTCACGATCTCGCAGGTACGGACCTTACTTCCCCGTGGGGCCGTCACCACCTCTATCGATCTTACAGACGCTTACTATCATATCCCTATTGCAAGACACTTCCGTCCGTATCTGGGCTTCAAGATAGGAGACCAGACATTCTCCTTCAAGGTAGTTCCTTTCGGGCTCAACGTAGCACCCAGAGTGTTTACGAAGCTGGCGGAGTAGTTGTTCAACAACTCAGGTCGCAAGGGGTTATGGTAGTAGCGTATCTCGACGATTGGTTGATCTGGGCTTCAACAGTCGAGGAATGCAACAAAGCAACACTGAAAGTGATTCAGTTCCTGGAATATCTAGGCTTCAAGATAAACAGGACCAAGTCAAGACTCACTCCAGAGTCAAACTTTCAGTGGCTAGACATTCAATGGAATCTATCCTCCCATACTCTGTCGATTCCATCATCCAAGAGGAAGGAAATAGCGAAGTCAGTCAAGCAATTTCTGAGTCACAAACTGGCTTCAAGAAGACTCAGGAAAGGATCCTGGTTCTCTCCAGTTTGCATCAGTGACGAACATCCTAATGAAAGCCAAACTGAAAGACCTAACCATGAACTGGCGCTCACGAGCAAATGTCAGGTCCAGGGACAAATTGTCCTCAGTCCCTCTGATTCTAAAGAATCGACTTCGGCCGTGGGCGAAAGTCAGAACCTGTCGGTGTCAGTGCCCTTCAGTTTCCTCCACCAGGGATACTATCCACCAGACGCTTCATTAAGCGGTTGGGGTAGGATATTCCCAGTTCAAAAAGGTTCAAGGAACGTGGTCACCTCAGTTCCGTCAGTTCCATATAAATGTACTGGAGGCAATGGCAGTGTTCTTGACTCTAAAAAGGTTACGTCCGCCAAAGTACTCCCACATAAAGCTAGTCCTGGACAGCGCAGTGGTAGTACATTGTATAAACAGAGGAGGCTCCAAGTCACGTCATCTAAATCATGTCATGGTAGCCATATTCTCCCTGGCGGACAAGTTCAGTTGGCATCTCTCCTCCACCCATATAGCTGGATGAGAAACGTCATAGCAGATGCTCTATCCCGATCAGTACCTCTAGAGTCGGAATGGTCACTGGACAACATTGTTCGTTCCAATGGATTCTTCAGAGAGTTTCCCAGGTCTACAGGTAGATCTCTTCGCATCCCAAGCGAACCACAAACTCCCGTGTTATGTGGCCCCCAACCTGGACCCTCTGGCCTATGCCACGGACGCCCTGGCTCTAGACTGGAACAACTGGGAGAGGATTTATGTCTTTCCTCCAGTGAATCTTCTCATGAAAGTGTTAAACAAACTCAGGACATTCAAGGGTCAAGTGGCTCTAGTAGCCCCAGACTGGCCGAAGAGCAATTGGTACCCTCTCATCCTGGAACTGGGTCTCCGCCCTCTTCGGATCCCCAATCCCAAGCTCTCCCAGTCAGTACAAACGAAGACTGTGTTCGCTTCCTCAGGGATTCTCAAAACCCTAACTTTATGGATTTCATGAAGTTTGCAGCGAAGAGGGATGCGAATATTGACCCTCAGAATATTCTCTTCTTGGAATCAGATAAAAGAGATTCAACTTTGAGACAGTATGATGCTGCTGTCAAAAAGTTAGCAACCTTCCTGAAAGAATCAGATATTAGGATCATGACAATCAATTCTGCTATATCCTTTTTCAGATCCTTATTTGAAAAAGGCTTAGCAGCTAGCACAATTACGACAAACAAGTCAGCCTTGAAAAAAGATTTTTCAATTTGGATTCAACATAGAACTTGACAGATTCCTACTTCTCGTCTATTCCCAAGGCCTGTGCTAGACTTAGACCTTCTGTAAGGCCTATGTCAGTATCATGGTTCTTAAAACGATGTTCTAAAACTGGCTTCAGAAACCAATAATGACACATGCTCGTTTATAATGCTCTTGAGGAAAACTCTATTTTTATTAAGCTTGGCTTCAGGAGCTAGAATTTCAGAACTGTCGGCTTTATCCAGAGATCCGGATCATATTCAGTTCCTTCCCACAGGGGAAGTGCTACTTTCCCCAGAACGTAGCTTTTTAGCTAAAAATGAAGATCCTTTGATGAGGTGGGAACCATGGAAGGTACTACCCCTTCCACAAGATATATCTCTTTGCCCAGTTTCAGCTTTACGAGCCTTTCTATCTAGGACCTCCTCATCCTCATCGGGTCCTCTCTTTAGGAGAGAAAAAGGTGGTACTTTATCTATTAAAGGCATCAGGCAACAAATCCTGTACTTCATTAAACAAGCCAATCCTGACTCTTTCCCAAAAGCACATGATGTCAGGGCAGTAGCCACCTCAATTAACTATTTCCAACATATGAACTTCGATGAGTTGAAAAAGTATACTGGATGGAAATCGCCGACAGTGTTCAAACGTCATTACTTAAAGTCTTGGAAGCCTGAAAATTTTTCAGCAGTTGCAGCGGGTACTAGTTTCCCCTGACTCTGACTAATCCTTAGTAGAAGATCCAGTCCCTCCTTTCTACCTGCCTCACCCAACAGTTCTCTATTCCTGCCTTGTACATTTACGTCACCTTGTGTCTTAGCTGCTTTGATGATGATATAGTGGGTGTCCCTTATTTTTTTTGCTAGGGACACTCACATTGTGATGATTACTGATCTCGTGGATGTCATCTCCTTATTTTTATGCTAGGAGATACATCTTATTATAATGGTTACGGGTTTTGTATATTAAGTCATATACATTCCTTTATATTTTATTATTGTTGAGTTTGTTTTATTCAACTTTTATGTTAATTGCTTTAGATTGTTTTGATACATAGCTTTACACGGATACCGTTGTTGTACATATATGATATTTCTCCTGTATATATGTATATTACCTTAAGTTAAGAAATATTATTAGCATTAAGTATAAATTAAGTAATATTTCTGTGTATCACTGTATATGTATCTTTATTAGCAATTATATTGATTTATTTTTATTTTTCTTTTATCTTTTATTTGAGACCTCTTTTATATTTTGTTGAATTTCTTTACAATCTTGTGCTATTTCTCTGGTACGATTTCGCGCAGCGACACGAGCTGAGCCAGAAAAGGGATTTTGACGTAAGGAAAAATCTATTTCTGGGCGATTGGCTCGTGTCGCCAGCGAAATCCGCCCTACCCCATCCCATCGCCAAGATTGTCTGCTAACTTCAGGATGGCCACCAGAGGCGCAGCAGTCGGCAGCATGGGATGGAGTAGTAGTAGTAGGTGCTGCCCAATCTGTGGGTCGGCTCCCCTCTTGGGGGATTTTTGTAGTGGGAGAATCTATTGGCATTTGGCTCGTGGTAGTGGTCTCACTCGCCATAGTGTTCATACCGACACTCTCTGGGAGGGTGAGCGAGTCAGTTATACTGACCTTTTTCTTTATTTATTTATTCTCTGGTATGTGTTAGTACATTTACCCTAGAAATAATAGATTAAAGGATATTTCGCTGGCGACACGAGCCAATCGCCCAGAAATAGATTTTTCCTTACGTCAAAAATCCCTTTGGTCTCATAAATCGTAACATTGTTCAAATGACCCCAACAGAATTCTCCCACAACCGCAGTCGCACTTTGCACGCAAAATCTCGAGAAGCATGCACCCTCGAATGTCTTAGTGCGTGTAAAAAAGACTTTGCTGGGAAATGAAATTTTAATCCTTCCCGACACTCTGAAAATATAACGATTTCCGCGAGCAAAGCCCTAGACACGGTTGACTCGCTGCAAACAAGTTAATATAGTAATCCACAAAAACCTATCATATAAATATCGCATTTCTTTTATTGTTTGCTAATTTTTAATCCCGCCCAACCAGTAGTGGATGAATCTCTCTGATAATCTATCTAAAGTAATATCCCGTAAAGTCATTCAAGCAGAGGTGATTCAGCAGAAATTTTTTTTATCTTTTACCTGAATACCAGGAAGTTTCTCCACTAGCGATGATCTCTGGGAAAAACGGATGTAATTTAACTCAAAATACGGTCTAAGGACAAACATAAAGCTATATACGTACCTTCGTGTAGAACCCCAATGAAATTTCAAAATGAGATAAAGACGAAGTTGAAAATGTTAGTAATAGGAGCCATTAGGAAATCAAATAAGCCCATATATTTTTGTTTCCCTCAAACGTCATGCCATAAAAGATCGGACTTGGCGCATCTGCGTAGATTTCTGACGCTTAAACAAGGAAACGACTCCCGATAGTTTCCAGTGCGATGTACCGACGACATCTTATCTCTGTTAGGTTAGAATAAATTTTTTTTCACCAACTTGGACTTACTTAAATGCTTTTACCAGATACCATTACCTAAGTGATTGCCTACCTATACACCGTTTTCAGCACACTCAGGGGACATTATCAATTTTTTACGTATGCCTCCGGCTTACGTTGCACCCCAATTACAATATAGTGTTTGGAGACTTTTAGGGGATACCCTACATGCCTATATGGATGATCTTGTAATCTTTCTAATACCTTTGAAGTACATTCACATAAACTAGAGCTAGTGCTACAGAGACAAAGACAAATATCTCAGAGTAAAATATCTAAATGTGAGTTTTTTAAAACCGAAACATGTTTATCTAGGTTTTATGTGTCTGGTCAAGGTCTTAAAAGTAGTCCATGGTAAGGTGTCGGCTATTCATAACTTTCCGGTACTTATTAACGTAAAAGGGGGATACAGCACTTTTGCGCTGTAGTGGGTATTACAATCGTATGTAAATATGTAACTCTTCAATCATGACAGCTCCTTTAACAGATCTTACGAAGAAGAGCGTAGATTTATTATGGTCTGAAAAGCATCAACAGGCGTTCGATATCTTAAAAGCGGAAAATGCAGCTTACCTAACTTAAAAATCCCTGATTTAAATAAGGAATTTTTTTTTTATTGCAACAGACGCCTCAGACCAAGGGGTAAGAGGGATACTACTTCAGTAATATGATAAACAGTTCTTCCCTATAGCTTTTTATTCACGTAAACTAAAGCCCTCTGAAAGTAAATATGCAGTAATAGGCAAGGAAGGGCTAGGTATCTTTACACTAGTACATTTAAGTCATAATCTATGGCTATCCTGATAAAGCCCTTACCGAACATGAGTCACTTACCGAGTTTTTCAAAGGCTTTAATCACAGTCCAAAAGGAACTCGGTGACAAATGATCATTCAGGTCTTTGGAGCCAAGATAAGATATCTACCTGGGAAAGCAAATATCATAGCTGACGCATTATCCCGCAATCCCGCACCATACTGCAAAGAACCATTAATTAGACTAAAAAATATAGAAACATCCGTGCCTATTGTTAAAACCGTATCTAAACAAGAAAATTCCTTAACCCAAGAGATCGCGAGCATTGAATATCTGGGTCGGAGCGCAGAACTGTTACAAACTGGACAAAGCAAGTGTCAACAGCGATAAGCAAAACAATAAACACCAAACAATAAACACTTCGAAACGGAAACAGGGTCAGTGGCTAGGCAAAAAACAATAAACACTTCGAGCAGAAACCTAAAGCAAAAGTATAGTATGTGTATCAGAATTATGTAATCAAATGTAGTATTATATGTAGGTCCGTGACGAGGAAAACCCGAAGAACACAGCAGGTGACTAACGACCAGGTAGTAGTAATAATCTCTTTCATACCAATCGTCATAAACTGGTTGCATTCCGTCATCCAGGGTCCCCTATTATGTCACAGAAAGCCAAATCACTATTTTACTGGCCTACAATGCTTACAGATATAAAAAGCACATCACTAATTGTAACACGTGTCATGAAAACAAGGGATACACTAAGACACCTGTCAGTTTAAGGGCCTATCCTGTGCCAAATCAATCCTTGAAAGAATATACGTAGAATTATTAACAGAATTACGAGTCTGACAGAGGGAATAAACACTTCTTAGTGTTAATAGTTCCTTGACACGTTATATAGAATTAATAGCACTAAAAACAAACACCGCAATTGAGTGCGTTACGAATATTTATGAGTGCTAAATCAGTAAATATGGAATTCAACACATAATAATCTGTGACTCGGGTGGTGAAATCATAATAATCTCCTTAACACGTTGTGTGATTCCTTTCCATTAAGAAAACCAATAATATATTTTATCACCCAGAGTCAATCGGTTTGGTAGAATAACGGATAATTAAATAGGAAGTGTCAATGTCTTACGAGTTACAACTCGTGATATTGGATCCGAACTGGATTATAGCGGTTCTCGCGGTTTTAAATACCTTTATCATTTATATCTTGTATCTATAGAATTGATGCCGCAAGTAGCCTTATATGGTACGCCGCTAGAACACTTTTCCACATATTCAAGCCAACCATTAATTTATCGAAAATATATATAAAAAATATATAAATAAATAAATAAAAAAAAAATAAGATAAATATGGATACAAGTGGAGTCAATATAATACACTCCGTAAGAAGTCGGAAGGGTTACAAATTATAATAAAAAAGGAATCACGATAAAATCAATAAGCAAAACGTAACCATAGATAATTAAATATCCAAATATATATGCGTAAAGATTTGAACTCTAACTTAACGCTTTAGTAATGACAAATAAGCTAAAAGTTCAAACACATATCCAAAATCTACTGACATATTGTCTGTCCCGGTGATTTATATTCGTAGTCAATGAAAAAAAAAAAAAATTAAATAAATAAATAAAATAATAATAAATAAAATAAATAAAATAAAATAAAAGAGATTTTAAAGTCAGGAAGTCTAGAAGTGAAAATGTTCTATGAATAATCCTATATGAATCTTATACAGGGCTAATAATATATATAGATTTTGTATGGAAACCTTTTTCATTAGTTTTCAATAAGGAATATTTAATTTAAACTAATCATGCAGTTTTCCCACATGAAATAATATATTGTTCAATTTTGGTACTGTTTTTTTTTTTTTCAGACATTCTTCTCATGTGGGTCGAGTATTAAAAAAACAAAAAATTTATCCTAAAAGTCGTATTTATTACAGCAAGTAACGTAACTCTTAGCTGGCTGAGAGCAATCTCCTGCCAAGTGACGACGTCATCATTGCCGTATCAGCATTTGTTCCTTTTAACCTCAATAA
>NC_061092.1:1101314-1161212 GCF_015104395.2 Macrobrachium nipponense | reverse complement strand
GAATCCTACAAATATACTACGTATATTAACCTCGCGACATGATTCTGCTAAGCAGTTGAATGGTCCGAGGGGTAGGCGCATATCCTGGTTATTCTACGGATTGCGACTTAGACGAAAAGTATTCTAATTGAACTGCAACCCGGGTTTGCCTGCAACCTCCCAGGAGTTTCCAGTTTCAATTTTTATATACTTATGGTTGTCACAACAACACCATTAAGCTTTTATATTTACCGAAATTCGTTTCGCTTAAATATAATTGCTCGAGCATATCTTTTTATGCTCGGTGGTTCTAGCCGAACGCATTCCTTCGTGGAAAGGATTACTTGGCAACTCAGGATGACGAGTCAGCGACAGCTACTGCGTATTGAATTGCCCGAGGCATTTCATACCAGCTGCCGCTTGAGATTGACGTTTTTGGTTATGTCTTTCTCACCTGCTTTGATTGAATACCAACCGTATCTCTGCCCAACAATCACGGACTTAAGTCTGCTGATTAACGGGGATTCTCGCATACATGAATGACCATCTACTGCTGTGACGCTAGTATTCATCGTCTTCGGTATTGCGAGAATTTTAAACAGAGATATCTATTCGACTCTCATCTTTCTGTTTACCGCACGGTAACAGAATTCTGTAATAGTCTCTTGCTGCATCGTATCTCGATAATGCGAATGATTTTGCGGAAATCTGGAGTTTGTCCTCAAAATATCTTGTATTCGGAGGTGTGCAATTGTTCATTGTTCACCCCGGATTAGCAGATGTATTGAAAGACATCGCCTACTCCCACACCTGCCAGCTCTACTTCCAAACGTTTCAGCCCATGAGAAGCAGTTCTTCAAGCGGCTCTCCCCTGTGTTTCATTACTGAAGAACGCCCCGCTTTCATTGCACAACGGACAGCAATGAAATGGCGGTTAGCGTTTTCAGTCATTTGTAAGCACAGGTTTAGAATCTTGAGATTCCTTCTCTCGATTCAGCTGGAAGACGTAGTTAGGTTGCATTCATTGCCTACCTTCGTCTTCAACGTCACATAGTGTTGTTTCTCCTTAAGCTGAGATTCAACGTCTATGAGATTTTCTTGCCATCAGGGACCTCGGTCTTTTGAAGGCAATTGACTTTCGCCTTTTGAGCTTATGCATTAAGAGAATCATCGCCGCGCCGTCCGGCATCGGTGACTAACAAAATATTTTATTTGTTTGGTCTCTCAGCATAACTCTTTAAAGGCGAAGGTCAGGTGACTTACCCGGATGCTTCAACAACTTGCCTCTACTGATTCCGAACCAGTCAGTCGGCAAGCTGTCAGAGCGCCCGAGTCAGTTACGAACTATGCTGTGGACTTAGTTCGGTTGTTCCAGAGCAATCATTACTTCGTCTTAATAGCTTGTCAGTATGAGTACTGTACATAACCAAAGTCGAGAAGAGGGATAGGTCATACGACTATTCCCTTCTTTTCGTCTTAGGTAACTGCATGACTTCTCTTGAGAAGTCAAGCACAAAGGGATGGGGATTTGTGACGCTCGATTTCGTACCGATCTTCGTAGCTAAGACTCAGAACCTTCGGTAACTGACGATTGGTTCGAGTCCTTCACAATACCCTCCTAATGGACTTCACCGCCTCCGATACGAAGGCTATACTGCTTTGTCCTGTGAAGGCGCGACGGAGCTGTCTGAAGAAACTCGACACCCAGGATGAGTGTGGACGCCTTTCTTTCATCATTCTCTCGCGTTCCGCAAGAACTTCTCCGTGGCGCAGGTAATGAAGGCAGGCGCCTGGTCCAACCGGACCGCATGCACCTCCTTCTACCTTCAGGATATTGCCCACAGTTCCTTGGATCTTTTTCCTTGGGAACCGTGGTGGTTGCTCAACACGTTGTGTAGTTAACCCAGACCCTCGCAGGCTGAACAGCATCGAGTCCTGGTGTGACCGTAAGAATGGATGAGGAATGAGAGTGTGACTGGCTCCTCTTCCCATCTTTTTCTTCCCTCTACTTCTGGGTAGAGGGACACGGTCGTCACCCTGCTGGGTAAGGACGAGATGCAGGTGAGCTACTCAATAGAGCACCATCCTATCCCTTTCAGTAGGGATAGGAGTAAATATCCACCACTTCCTCCAACAAGGGGGAGGAAGTGGATGCCAATTTGAGACAAACCCATACCCATCATTTTATGATTGTCTCTTGCAAACAGGAACAAGTTCTTGCTTGCTGGTACGAAGAGATACGCTTGCCTCTCTTTTAGTACTTGGCCCAGAGGTCTGACCATTGATCCTGCGGTGCACACCCCGATCAATCGGACAGAGGTTTGGATCCCTCCCTTGCTCTTACGACCAGGGAGGCACTCCAGGGTTGGACGAACACCAGTCTGTTCACCAAAAAGACTCAGATCCTCCCACCAAGAAGTGAGTCTTCCTATGTTAAAGGGACCGAGGGTTGTATTACGTATCGGAACAAATGACAATTTGTCGAAAATTGCATTTTTCCTAACTATACAAACCTGAGGTCCTTTACATATAGTCCCACCTCATGCCACCCCTCACTCTGCAACTTTTTGCATGGGCCTAAAGCAAAAGTGATTCTTCACCTCTCGGGCGCGCGGGCGCGCGCACGATCGGACAAGCAGTTAACTACCGTTCTCCCCTTGTTCGAAGCTTACGACCGTCCCAGCTGCCGCTAGTTACCTTCCTATTGTTAAAGGACCTCAGGTTTGTATAGTTAGGAAAAATGCAATTTTCGACAAATTGTCATATCGTATAAGTAGAGGAAAGTAACCTTAAAGACGAAGGAGCATATCTGAAAGACCAACCATGGCCTAAAAGCTTCTGATGCAAGGAACTCGAAGCAGGAAAAAGCCTAAAGATGCTCTAAGGACACTGTGCCTCTATAAACTACTACTTTTAATAGAAAACCGACCCGAAGAAGCCTGCACTTCTCTTTCTAAACTAAACACTATGTAGCCTATTATCCCTACTCGTCTATATCTGACCTAAGTTTTTTATCATCTGAGAACTTACACATCGAGGGAAGGGGAATCTGCTGCCAACACTGCCTGCTCCGCGCCAGGGGGGACGGCGGATCCTGCCCTGTGGGCTTGCAGATCCCCATAACCCCCAGCACCGGTTAGGGCTGGTTCTGGAACAGGCAGGGGAGCTGGAAAAGAACGATTAGTAATTTCAGTATCCCTATTGATCGATCTATCCTCACTTAATCTTGACATAAAATCGGTAACAGAGATGTTATTCTCGATGTCAGCCTACTCTCAAGTCTCTTAAAGAGCACTGTCTCTAAGTCTTTATCTTGATCTACGTTAGTCTCTTCCTGCCTACACTTACTTCTTAATACAAGACCTTTCCTACGTTTGAGATACCCTAACATCTGGTCCAAAGACCACTCCTGACATTCCAAACATCTGGTCTTTACATTATATTGAACAGGCCTACAATTTACGCATAAGGAATGACTATCGTGTCATAGGGTACTCATCCTTTTCATGCATTGTTGGCAAAGACGATACGTTGTTGAACTTCCGCTCGTCGTTTTCTGTGATGTCGTGGCCGAGAATGCAGTAGCCGTTGTCGTATCTTGTGATGTTTCTTCCTTTGCAGAATCAATGTCTGATGACAAGGTATTAAGAGCAATCCAACAGTAATCCAAAGGGATGCGTAATTCGTCACCAAAATTAATCAAATCAAAGGTGCAAATGAAGGCCGGGCAAGACCAAAAAGGAGTTCGCTGTGGATACATCTGTACTCCACCGCGAACGATAAGTGATTGACGTGAGAGGGCAGGTGTGACCGGCCCGTGAGGCAGGGCTATCAGCGGTGGGCTGGTAACTAGGTAACGAGGGTGTTTGCCAGGAGATTGGCAACACTGATCGTTTATTTTAACCAAAGATTTGGTAAATTTTTAATAAATGATGGTTCGGGCTGGTAAGTGACCAGGGCTTATTCAGGTGTTCAGGGGGTGTATTGCAATATCCTGATTTGGGCGAAGTCGCAAGACATCACGATTCTGACAAGATTTGTGTCAGGCGTGGAAAACGTGCAAGCGGACCTTCTCAGTCGGCAAGGACAGCTTCTGCCGACGGAATGGACCCTTCATCAGGAAGTATGCCAGGCGCTATGGAAGCTGTGGGGACGTCCTCATGTGGACATTTTCGCAACTTCCCGAACGAAGAGACTTCCGCTGTATTGCTCCCCAGTTCTGGACCCGGGAGCAGTGGCAGTAGACGCCGTACTGTGGAATTGGTCGGGACTAGACATTTACGCTTTTCCCCCATTCAAAATCCTCGGGAAAGTGATGAGGAAGTTCGCTGCATCAGAAGGAGCGAGGATGACCCTCATCGCCCCCTTCTGGCCAGCGGTCGACTGGTTCACGGAGGTGATGTCCTTCCTGGTAGACTTTCCAAGGACTCTGCCCTAAGGAAAGATCTACTCAGACAGCCCCACTTCGAGAGGTACCACAAAAAACTCCCGCTCTGAGTCTGACTGCGTTCAGACATCAAGAAGTTGGGCAGAGCGAGGGGCGTTTTTTAAGACCTGTGGCAACGGCGATTGCCACCCGCAAGGAGGCCTCCCTCCTCAATCGCAGTTTACCAATCAAAGTGGGCTGTCTTTAGAAGTTGTGCAGAAAGAAGGCATTTCCTCCACCTCACCTCTGTGAGCCAGATAGCAGATTTCCTTCTTCACCTTAGGAAAGAAGCAAAACTAGCCGTTCCCACGATGAAAGGCTACAGAAGCGTGCTTTCTGTGGTCTTCAGGCATAGAGGACTCGACTTAGCGAATGATAAAGACATTCATGATCTCATTAGATCATTTGAGACTGTGAAAGTTCTCCAACCGAGAGTACCATCGTGGAACTTAGACGTGGTACTTAAGTTTCTCATGTCGAGTCAATTTGAACCGCTCCATTTAGCCTCGCTTAGGAATCTTACTAAGAAGACCATTTTCCTAACCGCTCTGGCGACGGCGAAGAGGGTTAGCGAAATTCAAGTCATAAGCAAGCACATTGGGTTCAAGGATCATAGCGCAGTTGTTCCCTAAGTCCTACGTTCTTAGCAAAGAACGAGAACCCTTCCAACCCTGGCCGAGGACGTTCGAGATCAAAGGGTTGTCGGAGCTAGTGGGACCTGAAGCTGAGAGAGTCCTGTGTCCTGTCAGGGCTCTCAATTTTATTTGCAGAGAACCAGAGCATGCAGAGGCTCTTCGGAGAACTTGTGGTGCTCTGTGATAAAACCAGATCTTCTGATGTCGAAGAACGCCAGTGCGTTCTTCTTAAGAAGTACGGTTAAGGAAGCCCATGAAAAGTGTAGTGAAAGTGACATGGAGCTTCTAAAAGTGAAAGCCCACGAGTTGAGGGCTATTGCTACTTCGGTGGCTTTTCACAAAAATATGGCAATCAAAGATATTTTGGGCGCCACTTATTGGCGAAGCAATTCGGTGTTCGCTTCACACTACCTGCGGGAGGTGAAAGCAACATACGAAAATTGTTACTCGCCCGGACCATACGTCGCTGCAGACACTGTTTTGGGGGCAGGAGGTAGCGCTCATCCTATCCTTTAATGGTTAGGGGAGTTTTTAACTTGTGTTATGGTTGTGGGGGTTGACGCCTGCGGCGGATCTCCCTTCCATTAGCTTAGTCTAAGTGGGATACTTTTGGTAGGCTACGCCAGGTGGTTTGGTTTTACTTCGTTGCCCTCATTTGTATGGTCAATGGTCTAGTCACGTCGTGGTCTCGCCCCTGTTTGACAGATCATCTGGAGTGCACCAGCTTTATAGGTCTCTACCTTGCTGGCAACTCTAGTAGCACAGCAGACTTATGCGGCAGTAACACGAAGTCAGCTATGCTAACAGGTAAGGAACCAAGATATCAATTATCTGCATATATATGTTTCCTAAAATCTTCTATTTGTACTTCCACACCAAGGGGGGTGGGATTCAGCTATATATATATCTGACAGGTAAGTTTCATGAACAAAATGATATTGTAATGATACAATTAAGTTTGTTTCATACTTACCTGGCAGATATATATAATCAAGTACCCACCCACCTCCCCTCAGGAGACAGTGGAAATAAAAATTATGAATAGAAAATGGGAATGGTTCCTGATACCCGCCTCCCAGCGGCGGGAATGGGTACTAACCACCTGACTCTCACTGCGTGTGTCGTAAGTGTTTAAATTTCTGTCGGATTCGGAAAAAATACAGCTATATATATATCTGCCAGGTAAGTATGAACAAACTTAATTGTATCATTACAATATCATTTTAAGGACATTTAATCGTTACTCCCTGCAGCCTTCCAGGAGTTTCCGATTTATCTTTTACCATTTTATGGTAGTGTTCTGACGACACAAACGCATCTATATATTTAGCGTTTTCTGTTTTCGCTTAAATATACCAGCTTGAGAGTCTCTTCTGCTCAAAAAATAACGGACATATTTCTTCGTAGAATAGGTAGCTGGCAACCCAGACATAAAGTTAAGAGACGACGTTCGTAAGCTGCTGGCTGCTGCTGTGTCTGTCCTCCAGTCCAACGAGCCAGTAAACAGATCGTGCGCTGTCATGCGCGGTAGGTTACGTCTCTCTCTCCTGCGGGATTGACTGACTAACCGTATCTCTGTGCTGGCGGTTACGTCTCTCCTGCGGGATTGACTGACTAACTGTATCTCTGTCCTACAATCACGGACTTTAGCCGAAGATTGAGGGGATTTCTTACGGTGAATGAATAAACGTTGCATTCGTTTTGCCTTACTATGTTCAACAGAGTTATCTCTTAATCCTTTCGGTGCTCGTTACCGCACGGTATAGAACTACGAGTCTACGCAACATTGCACTTTTATATGCTCTCCTGCTTAGGCAAAGCGCAGCCTTATTAGGGAAGTAAGCATACTCGGGGAGGGAATGGATGAGCTTGCTGGGGACTATTTCCTTCCTGAAGAAGTTTGTTTCCCCGAATAGACTGCAATTCAGACCTCCACAGTTTTTTCCTACCGGGAAACTGAAATATTATTCAAGATCTAGGAATGATTCTGAACATCTCTCATGCGTCTATCACCTGAGGTGATAGAAAGAAGGTGCCAGGACATCTGGATAGGGTTTCAGATGTCCTGGATCTTAATCTGAAAGAAGTAAAAGCAATTTTCGGTCGTCCCTCCAGTCCTCGAAACGAGTTTTTGGAACCAGTGGTCCAGATCAACTCTGATATTCCAGAGCTCTCTCATATCTTAAGAAGTATCTTCTCTCGGTCCCTGTTCGAGTTTACGAGAAAGAGCCTATTATAACAACAGGCGTAGAATGTAACGATCCTCTAGAGGTTCGTTACAGGATTGCAAAAGTCCGTAAGAATCGTCTCGATCGACGGCAGCAACTATTGACTTCCGAGTGGAATCTTTCTTTAGAAGTATGTTGAGAGTTGTGGAGACTTTAGGGACGCCCTTTCATTCTTCTCTTCGATATGTTTGAGGACGAAGAGGCTTCTTCTTCTCTGCTCCCTTATTCTCGATCCGGGATCGGTACCATTTAAACGCCATCCTATGATATTGAACGGGGATGGATGTTTAGTCTCTTTTCCCCTTTTTCAATCGCTTAGGAAATGTAATAAGAGGATTTATGACGTCACAGGGAGCGACAATGACGCTGATCGCCCCATGTTGGCCTTCAGGATCCTGGATTCACAGAGGTCACGTCCTTCCTAGTTCACTTTCCAAGGACCTATAACCTCTCCGCTCTGAGTCTGACTACGTTCAGACTATCGAGATGTTGACAGGAATAAGATTACCGTCTTCCATTTCCGTCTGAAGAATGGGATAAGCTGGCAGTCACAACTATTAAAGAATACGCAAATATGTTGTTGACGGCCTTTGGGCTCAGAGATT
Organism: Macrobrachium nipponense; assembly: GCF_015104395.2. NCBI lineage: Eukaryota > Metazoa > Arthropoda > Malacostraca > Decapoda > Palaemonidae > Macrobrachium > Macrobrachium nipponense. Next base: position 1,153,339 of record NC_061092.1, on the reverse strand, counting down.
TGCTTCTGTCAAACAACAAAGCCCTTCACGATCTTTGAGTTCTGTGGAATCTCGAAACTCGCTCACCATCTACTTTTTGTCTCACCTGTTTTCTCGGAGTCAGACACTCGTGCGAGATCAGACGACATATAGTAGCTCTGAGTTTCTTGTTGACGAAGTCGGTTGCGTTTATACACCCCCGATGATCGTGTAACATGAGACCTGGTTGGACTGTCAGGCATTCTTCCTTTGGGACTGAATCGCCTTTTTGCTCCTCGCTCCTTTCTCCTGGCACCAGAAGCTCGAGTCAGGAGTTGATTCGCTGACGACGTTGGTTGCGTTGATAACACCCCCAAGGTTTGCTTAGATTGAATCACCCAGGCAGTCCAGACACTCATCCTTCAACGAAGAATAGTGCCTTATGGTCTTCAGGGTACAGCCTTGCTGTCCTTGATTCGTCTGACTGGTCAACTGGTCGGTCTCCTGACTTTAGTACAGACTGTGCATGTCCAGATCGAAGCTTTCAATATGGAACTTAGACGTAGTCTGAAGTTCTTGATGTCAAAGCATTCAAACCTCTCCTACCTGTTAACTTCTTGCATGTGATCAGGAAGGCCTTCTTCTAACCACCCTAGATACGACAAAGAGGGTTAGTGAGATTTTAAGCCATCGTCACAAGTTTTGGCTTTAGAGAACACAAGGCGGTGTGCTCTCTAAGCCTTCCGTTGTGGCCTAAGAATGGAAACCTGTTTTGTCCTTGGGCCTGGAGCTTGGAAGCAAGGATGGCACAAGTTAGTGGGCAGGAGCCAGAGAGAGTCCTGTGCCCTGTCGGGTCTCTCAAGTTTTATCTACATAAAACTCAAGAAAGTCGAAGTCATTCGGGCAATCTGCAGTGTTCCGAAAAAGACCAGACTTGCCCATATCGAAGAACACCCTGGCTTTAGTGTTAAGGAGTTCTTTCAAAATGCTCCTTCATTGTGTTTGCACAAAGATTTGAAATCTTTTTATCTGAATGTCACCGAGGTGAGGTCGCGGCCTCGGAAGCATTTCAACAGAGCATGGCACTCAGCAACATCCTGAGTACCATGTTTTAGCGAAGCAACTCTGTGTTCACTTCACACTCCCTGCGAGATGTGAAGATGGCATATGAGATCTGCTGCTCGCTAGGGCCATACGTGTCTGCGACACAATCTTGGGGCAAGAAGTACCACTCATCCTATCCTGTAGAAAATGGTTAGGAAGAGCTCTTAATTTAGTTGTTGAGTCGCCGACAATGGCGACTTCTTAACTCTTAAGCCTTAGTTAACACACCTTAACTTTGGCTAGGTTGGTCAGGTGGTGATATATATATTTATATATATTTATTTTACTTCTTAGCCCTCATGGTATGGTCAATATGGTCAAGTCATGTCGTGGTCTCGCCCCTGTTGACAGATCATCTGGAGTGCACCAGCTATATAGGTCTCTACCTCGCTGGCAACTCTAGTAGCACAAGCAGACTTACGTGGCAGTAACCACGAAGCCAGCTATGCTAACAGGTGGAACCAAGATGTAAATCATCTGCATGCATTTGTTTCCCAAAATCCTTCTATTCTGTCCCTTCCCACCTCCAACGGTGGGATTCAGCTATATATATATCTGACAGGTAAGTTTCATGAACAAAATGATATTGTTATGATACAATAAAGTTTGTTCATACTTACCTGGCAGATATATATAATCAAGTACCCACCCACCTCCCCTCAGGGGACAGTGGAAATAAAAATTATGAATAGAAAATGGGAATGGTTCCTGATACCTGCCTCCCAGCGGCGGGAATGGGTACTAACCACCTGGCTGACCACTGCGTGTTTCGGAAGTTTTTAAAATTCTGTCGGATTTCAGAAAATACAGCTATATATATACCTGCCAGGTAAGTATGAACAAACTTTATTGTATCATAACAATATCATTTTGTGGTCAGAGGAGCAGTGGGCGCGCTTTGAGGGGAGGAGGAAGTGACGTAAGCCTGCCAGGGAGTCATCGTAAAGTTCTCCGGCTACTCCCCTGGTCACAGACACGTCGTCTTCTTTCCTCCCTCCATCTCAGCTCCCGCGTATGGCTCCTTCCCCTTCGGGGGGGTGTTTCTCGCTCCTTCTCTTCACCCGATCCGTCAAGCGTGGAGGAGGGGGCGAGGTACCCCGACATCCAATTGTACTCGGGGTCTTCCGTTCGCTCGGGGTGGGACTTGTTCCCCCCTGGTCGAGGGGGAACCCCTCCTACTAACCCGACTTTTGCCTCCTCAGGTGTGACTGCCGCGGGTGATGACCTCGGCCAGGTGTGACTGCCGCGGGTGATGACCTCGGCCAGGTGTGGTGCTCGCTGGGTCTCCCGGGGACACCGAGTAATTGGGGGCTGTTGCATCACCTGGTGAGTGGCTCTGCATCGGTTACGCATGGTCCGGAAACCACCACCTCCACCACCGTATCGACCCCAGGGTATGCCGCCCCTCCTCACCTGGTTTATACGCAGCATATTACAATGGTGACCCCTTCAGCTGCAGTGCAGGCGCCGTTTCCTAGTGTTCCAAGGAGGGTCGTAACACCGCCGCCCGGGTTCACCGCTCTCGCCTCAGCCCCCAACTTCCAGTGCCCCAAGAGCTCGCCCCTGGACCTGCCACCAGTACCCAGGAGGTCGCTGGCCGCTGCCCTGCCTCCTGCTGTACCTGCTGTTCCTGCCATGCCTGCCGTACCTGATGTACCTGCCGACATCGTTCCTGCCCGTGGTGTTGCTGCTCCAGTTGCAGGTCCTTCCGGACAGGTGCAGCTGGGCCATGTTGCTTCGGCAATTGCCCCGGCTCTGTCCTGGATGGAGGACCTGACATCTGTCCTGAGGAAGCTGACGAAGAAGAAGAGGAAGAGGAGGAAGGTGTCGTCGTCGTCTTCGTCTTCATCGTCTTCTTTGTCGTCGTCTGTTGCCGCCTCTTCCCCTTCGGCTTCCAAGGCTTCACGGCCGAGGAAGAAGAAGGCTGTCTCCTCCCCCCCAAGAAGTCTCCTTCGGGAACTTCTAAGGGCCCGTCTCACTCCAGTGGGACGGGGGTTCTTCCACTGGTCCGGCCCGTCTCTCCTTCCGCAAGGAAGAAGAAGACAGGGACCAGAGGGGTACCAGCTAACACCGGTACCTCCTCACCTGGTGCTAGGGGCTCTGCCGCTGCATCAGGTTCCATCTCGGCCTCTCGTTCGCAAGAGGTACCGAGTGTGTGGTCGCCCGCGGGTGACCGTGCAGCCAAAGTCCAGGCTTCTGAGTTTGCTCGGTGCCAGAACCGAGGCACGGAGCAGAAGACAGGTGAGAGTCGCTCAGGTGACTCCCGCCAGGCCAGCGATCGCTCTCGTAGCGATATGCGGGTTCCCAGGCTGCAGGTTGAGACAAGGAAGAGGTCCCCTCGGTCGCCGGAACCGCCAGCGACTCGACGTGCCGTGAGGCCAGGCCCCGCTCCAACCGCGACAGCGGACTCTGCCGGTCCCCTGACCGCTGCTCCCACCGGGACCGGGCTGGTAGGGGGACCAGCAGCAGCTCCTCTGACGCTCGGGACTGGAGCCGTTGTTCTCGGTCCAGCCGCTCTCCTCTGGAGAGCCGCGCGACCAGGCCTGCTGCTCAATCGCAGTGGCGATCGCCTGCAGCCCCCCAAGCACACCGGTTCTGCCGGTGGGTGAGGGTGTAGCGTCAGGTCTTCCTCTCCGATCCCTTCAACTTCCTCGGGCTACGCTGGGAAGAGCGAGGTGATCCGGAGTGACCATGAGGAGCGTGCATCTCTCCTTCCTCAGGGAAGAAGATGGGGACTGTGGAGGTACCAGCTACCGCTGGTACCTCTACTCCTGGCTCCAGAGGTTCCACCTCCGGACTGGGAACCGTCTCGGCTGCTCACTCACGAGCGTCACCGAGTGTGCGGTCACCTACCGGTGATCGTGCAGCCAGGAACCAGATGACTGAGCACGCTCACCGTCACGATCTAGGCACGGAGCGGAAGGATGGTAAGAGCTACTCAGGTGACTTGCCAGACCGGCAATTGCTCGCACAGCGATCATCTGGTTCCCAAGGTTGACGTGACTGTCCCACCAGACTGTCCATGTGCCGAGGCTGGGAAGATGTACCCCGGTCACCAGGAACAGCCTCAGCTGTTTCTGGTTCCGTGGCGCGTTGTGAGGACGGTGCTCACTCCCACCACGTTATTGGACGCTACCTGTCACCTGACCGTCGCTCCCACTGGGACTGGACGGCTCACATGACTGGTAGCAGTTCCTCTGAAGCACGAGACTGACGCTATCGTCCTCGGTCCAGCACTTCTCTGCATGGAGACCGCTGGTCCAGACCCACGGTGGCGATTGCCTGCAGTCCTCCCAGCCCACCAGTTCCACTGGTAGGCAGGGTAGGAGCGTCAGGTCTTCCTCACCTGTCCCTTCAACCTCCTCGGGCTACACCAAGAGCAGTGAGGCGAACAGGAAGACCATGAGGAGTGCGCTCGTTACGGTCCGGCCACGAGAGCTTACGAGCCTGGCTCGGTCCTTGGACCAAGCAGATCGTACTCTCAAGTGGTTGGAGGAGACCACGAGGGGTCTGGTGAGGTTCTTCCTCCTGAGGGAAGAGTGCCTTGGGAGGTGATTGGCCTGGATGGATCTGACGGTCCACCGCCTCAGGACACGATCACCCCCGAGATACAGAGGTCCTTTGCAGAGGTCATTGCGCTTATTTGTCAGCACAACAACCTCGGGAAAGGATCAGTGGTTGCTCCCTCTGACCGTCCATCGAGATTAGAGTTGTTCTGGGGTCCTAAGAAGGAACCCAGAGTAACGTTGGGACTACCCCGGTCTTCCTTGGCCAATGGAGTGCTGGACCAAGTGAATGCCCTTGTCTCCGGACAAGAGGCCTCACTCAGGTCCAGCAGGTCAGGCAAGCTGCTTCCCCCTCCTCTGCCTCATCAGTGGCGTTTCTACCTGTCTTCGGTAGACCCGTTGCCAACCAAGCAGGTTGACCCGCAGCTCGTCTAACTCTGGGAGTGCCTCTTCATCACCTACTGTCTGAGAACCTCTGGTTCTCACAGCAAGAGGCATCAGCCCTGGAATCCAGCTGAATCTAGCTGAATCTGTGGTCCCTCACGGTATCCAGAGTTGCAGTCTGGAGGTAGGGCCATCTCCTACCTCGCCCACCAGACGGCCAACCTGTGGGCCAACCTGGTTCTGAGGAGACGGGACTCGGTCATGACTCGTGTAACCTGAGCTTTATCCTTGATGGGACTGTGTACCAATTCAGGGCTCTTTGTATCGGTCTCTCAACCGCCCCACAGGTGTCCACGCCAGTGTTCACTCTGGTGTCGGCTTGGGCCATTCGGTCAGGATACATCTGATGAGGTATCTTGACAATTGGCTGGTCCTGGCGAGCTCCCACTTGCAGTTACTACAGGACAGAGATCGACTCCTCGACTTATGCCGCGATCTGGGGATTGTGGTAATTGTTGAGAAGTCAGATCTCGAACCCAAGCAGAGGATAAAGTACCTGGGCATGCTGATCAATACGGGAGCAGCACGAGTCTTCCCTGCAGATTCGTGGATCAGCAGGTTCAGGGAGGCAGCCAGACGGTTCCTGTCACGACAGGAACAGCACAGGCACGGGATCCACAATCCTTCCTGGTTCCTCTCGTGGAAGAAGTAAGGGAGGAATTGGCCTGGTTTTCTTCTCAGTTGTGCCAGTCCCATGGGCAGCTGCAGAGGACACGTTCCAATACCCGTGGGACAACCTTGTAGTCTACGCCTTTCTCTCGTTGTGCCTGATTTGCAAGTTGATCAGCAGGGTGCTAGTCACCAGCAATTTTCAGATGATTCTGGTGGCACCCAAATGGCCTCAGGCCATTTGGTATCCGGACCTGCTGGCTCCTCTCTCGTAGGCACCGTGAGAGATTCCCCCATGGCAGAACCTGCTGTGTCAACCACATGTAGAATGGTACCACCAGGCAGTTCATTCCCTGTGTCTTCACAGCTGGTGGTTATCCACCATCTCTTGTGAGCGAGAGGCTTTTCTCGCTGAGCAGCAACAGAGATGGCTGGATACCTCAGACAGTCCTCTGCAGCAGTATACCAGGGAAAGTGGTCTGTCTTCTGTAGTTGGTGTCGTAGACGGGGTCTCTCTCCGCTCAGAGCCACTCTTCAGCAGGTAGTGGATTTCCTCATCTTTGCTCACCAGGAGAAGCTTCTCTCTGTCTCCGCAGTCAAAGGCTACAGAGCCGCCCTGGTCCTAGTCCTTAAGCTACAAGCAGTCAATATTTCCTCCTCCATGGAAATATCTCTCCTAATGAGGAGCTTCGAGAGGTCTTGCCCACCCAGGGAACTCAGGCCCTTGGGGTGGGATGTGACTCTTGTCTTAAGGAGTTTGACTTGTAGACCCTATGAGCCTCTCTGGGAGTCATCAGACAGGGATCTGACCCTCAAGACCGTCTTTCTGCTGGCCCTGGCATCAGTGAAGAGAGTAGGAGAACTTCACGGTCTTTCCTTCGGTGTTAAACACTCAAGGGGATGGGGATCGGTTACGCTCGATTTCGTCCTGGATTTTGTAGCAAAGACTCAGAACCCTTTGGTCCCAGGCGCCAGGTTCGAGTCCTTCATGATCCCCTCCCTAGAGGACTTCACCGGCAATGATGCGGAAGAGATGCTGCTTTGTCCTATGAAGGTGCTACGGTGCTATGTGTCGACACCTCTTCGTTAGCACCGGGGTGACCAAGAAAGAAGTGTCAAAGAACACTGTTTCTTTCTGGCTTCGTGAGGTAATCAGGAAAGCGTACGACTCCGAGAGGAGTGCTGACACCAGTACCTTTCATCCGAGAGCCCACGAAGTTTGAGGCATTGGTCCAACCCTTGCATTCCGCAGGAACTTGTCCATTTCACAGGTGCTGAAGGCAGGGGTGTGGTCCAACCAGACCACCTTCATCATCTGCCTTCGGGATATTGCCCATAGGTCCTTGGACACTTTTTTCCTTGGGACCTGTGGTGACTGCTCAACAAGTTGCGTAGCTTACCCAGCTCCTTTACAGGACAAGGTACCATCTTGTCCTTGTGATATTGCATGAATGGAGAGTGAATGAGTGTGACTGGCTCCTCTTCCTCCTCTTTTCTTCCCTCTCCCTGCGGGCAGAGGGTAGCGGTCGTCACAACGCTGGACAGGACATCGATGCAGGTAAGCTACATAACCGAGCTCCTTTCTATCCCTATCATTAGGGATAGAAACATTTATCCGTCCCTTCCCTAGCAAGTAGGGAAGCGGACACCAGTAAGAAACAAACCCAATACTTTATTTGTTCCGACACGGCATACAAACCTTCGGTCCTTTTACAATAGGAAGGTTACTAGCGGCAGCTGGATAGGTCGTAAGCTTTCGAACAAGGGGTTCGGTAGTTAACTGCTTGTCTGACAGGCGCACGTGCGCGACTGGGAGGTAAACAATCACTTTTGCTTTCGGCCTGCTGGTGTGTAGACGTGTGTATCATCGCTCTCTGCCCGCTTCATCGTCGTTGCTTTCGCATGGTTGTGTTTTCTTTTTCTATTTATCTAGTGAAACTGAATTGTAAGTACAATCATTTCATCTTTATTTCCATTGAATTCAATTGTGAATTAAAGGATCTTGGTTTCACCACGCCCTCCGATTACCTGAGTGCCGGGACTGAAGGGCGTAAGTGCGGGAATTCATATTTCCCAGAAATGATCCTCGTATTGTCTATGCTCGGTGCCGAGGGCGGGAGAGCGCTCGCTCCGAGCTTATATTTTGGTTGGAAATGTGTAGATGAAAATCGTAAGTAAGTACCCTTTTCATTTATATTTTTTTGACCTGTATGCTCGTTGCCGAGCGAATGCGCTCGGCACGAAAACTTATTCTGTATGGATGTGGAATCGCAAGTACAGTATTCTTTTTCATTTTCATATATTTATTTTGATTGTATCAATACTCATTTTGGATCAGTTTCCGCTCTTACCCGGAAATTGATCCTTTCCCCTTTTTATTTGAATGAAGTGAAATCGCAAGTGCAGTATTCTTTTTCATTTTCATATTTTATTGAGATTGCTTTATTTACTTGGATCAATGTTTCCGCTCTTACCCGGGAATTGATCCTTCCCCTTTTTATTTTGTATGAAGTGAAATCGCAAGCTCAGTATTCTTTTTCATTTTCATATATATTTTGATTGCATCAATTCATTATGGATCAAGGTTTCCGTTCATAATCGGGAATGGATCCTTTTACCCTTGCGCTCGGTACCGAGGGCGCAAATGCGCTCGATCCGAGCCCTTATTCATTGTGAAGTGAATCGTAATGCAAGATTCTTTTTCATTTTATTCCTTTTATCATTGATTGCATCAATATTTATTTTGGTTCAAGTTCCGCTCAGTTAGGGAATTGATCCTTATGCCCTTGCATTCGGTGCCGAGGGCACGATTGCTCTCGGGCTCTTCTTTATTATTGTTGGGTACATGGGTGCTGTGCGGGGGTGGGGAACGGGAATCCCCCACCCCCCCGCTCAGCTCCCACAGATGGCCCTTTCCCTTGGGGGGGGAGGTTATCTGGGTTCTTCTCCTCGCCCGATCGTCGAGCGCGGGGGAGGGCGCTCGGTGCCCGATGTACAATTGTATTCGGGGTCTTCCGCTCGTTCGGTGTTGGGCTCACCCCACCCGCGCGAGGGGACTTCCCCCCACACTAATCACTACTACTGTTATTTCCGCAGGTGCTACTGCCACGAGGGTGGACCTTGGTAAGGTATGGGCGTCCTTCGATTTGCAGGGCGTGCCTAGTGTCCAGGGGCTGCGGTTCTATGTCTGGGCCTGCTGCGGTCACCCATGGAGCGGTGACCACGACAACGATATCGACTCCAGGTGACGACGTCCCTCCTCACCTGGTGTACTCGCCTCACGTGGTAACAGTCTTGCCTACAGCCGCTGTGAAGTGCCGTTCGCCATACCGAGAGGGGGGCGTGCCACCGCCGCTCGTGGTTGCCGCGCTGCCGCGACCACACTTCCGCTGCCCTAGAGCTTGCCCCTGGACCTGCCGCCGGTACCAGGATGTTGCTGGCTGCTGCTCCACCTCCTGTGTTTCCGGTGCTGCCTGCCGTACCTGCCGATTCTGTGCTGACTGTCCATGCAGTTGCTGTGTTAGCTGTCCCTGCCGTTGCTGCGCTGGCTGTCCCTGCCGATGCTGTGCTGGCTGTGCCTGCTGTTCCTGAGATGCCCATACCTGCTTACGTCGTCCCTGTTCGTGGTGGTACTACCCCAGACTTTGGTCTGTCTGTACAGGTGCGTCCGGGCCCTGTGGCTTCGGCTACAGCAGCCCCGGCTCCGCCCTGGATGGCAGATCTTACGTCTGTCCTGAGGAAGCTGACGAAGAAGAGAAGGAAGGTGTCGTCGTCGTCGTCTTCATCTTCTTCATCGTCGTCGGCTGCCGCCTCTTCCCCTTCGACTTCTTAGGCTTCACAGCCGAGGAAGAAGAAGGTTGCCTCCTCCCTCCTAAGAAGTCTCCCTCGGGAGCTTCTCGGGACCCGTCTTACCTCGGTGGGACGGGAGGGTTCCTTCCGCTGGTCCTCCTGCTCCTTCGGGAGCGGGGCCCGTCTCTTCTTCCGCAAGGAAGAAGACTACAGGGATCAGAGGGGTACCGGCTAACACCGGTACTTCCTCGCCTGGTGTCAGGGGCTCTGCCACTACACCAGGTTTCGTCTCGGCCTCTTGTCCGCGAGAGATACCGAGTGTACCGTCACCTACCAGTGATCGTGCAGCCAAGAATCAGGCGCCAGAGCTTGCTCGGCGCCAGGTTCACGGCACGGAGTGGAAGGCTGGTGAGAGCTGCTCAGGCGCCTCCCACCAGGCCAGCTCTCGCTCTCACGGCGATCAGCTGGCTACCCGGGCTAACGTGACGGTCTCTGACTGGCCACGTGCCGAGGCTGGGAAGAGGTCCTCCCGATCGCCGGTGCCAGCCACGGCTGGCACCAGCGGTGTGACGCGCCGTGAGGACTGGCACCGGTCTCACCGTGACAGTGGTCTTTGCAGGTAGCCCGACCGTCGCTCCCACAGGGAACGTGCGGGTACGGCAACCAGCAGCAGTTCCCCTGACACACGAGATCGGTGTCTCTGTTCTCGGTCCAGCCGTTCTCCCCAGGGAAACGACTCGACTAGGCCTGTAGCTCAATCCCCACTACGGGTTGGCGATCGCCTGCAGCCCTCCAAGCCCGCTGGTTCGGCCAGCGAGCGAAGGGGAGCGTCAGGTCTTCCTCTCCCGTGCCTTCAACTTCCTCGGTTTACACCGGGAAGAGCAAGGCACAGCGCAGTGATCGTGAGGGGCGTGCCCCGCACGATCCCGTCACAACGCCGTATGTACCAGGCACGTTCCCCCTCCTTAGGGGGGAGGTTCTCGGAATATGCTCTTGTTCGAAGGGCTTAACAGTCCTACTCTGCAAGATGCTGTGACTTCCGAGATCCAGAGGAACTTTGCCGAGGTTATGGCGCTGATTCGTCAGCACAATGACCTCGGGGAAGGATCGCCGCTCCCACCAGCAGAGCCACATCTCGGCTCGAGTCATTTTGGGGCCCGAGAGGGAACCAAATCGACGGTGGGTCTGCCGCGATCGGAGCTTGCCGACTGTGTTGAACCAGGTAGTCTTTCGTCTCCGGACAAGAAGGCTCTCTCAGTTCTGGCCGGTCGAACAAGCTACTTCCACCTCCTCTACTGCGACAGAGGCGTTTCTACGTGTCTTCGGACACCGTATTTAAATACCTCTTCGGTCCTCCTGGGAGGTTTCGACCTTGACGAGGACTGGAATGAGTCGGAGGACGGTATTGGCTCTCTCCTGTCAGGTGTCGATCAGCCCCACCCAGACGACGTTCACAGTGGCGGCAGACCCTTACCTACAGTATGAGTTCGTAACCCTCCTCGGGAAAACGTTTTCTCCTGACGATACGTTTTCCCAGGCTCTGAGAGGCCGGCGATGGCTGCTCCTTTTCTTCTCCAACTGCTAGTTCCGCTGGGAAGGCGAGCGAGTATCCAATTCCTCCCCCATTCCCTCTCTCCTTACGGCTTCGAGGGAAAGGGGAGGGATCCTACAGAGATTTCTCTGTAAGATCCCACATTAGGGACTGCGCTACCGGGGGGACCTTCGGGTCCTACCTGACGTAAGCCCTGGTCGTTGAGGAGGGATCCTGCCCCTTTCTTGATTTCTACGGGAATCGAGAGGACCACCAGCCGATATCGTTTGACGAATTCGATGGGGGTTTCGCAGAGTGCTTAGAATTCTACGGAATTTCGAGTGCACTCAGAGTGTTCGAGTTTTTTACGATCTCCAAACACTTAGGCGAGACCACGGTCCAAAGTGAGCGAGAATCCCCGATAATTGTTACACGATAATCGGGAACCTCGCCTATGCTCGAATTCCTGTAATTTCTAGCATTTGGAAGAAGACTGCTGCTGAAAGAAGAGTATCTCACAGTAGGCGACTAACCTGGAATAGAGAAGAACGGACGGGAACTTCCAGTTTGGCTTGAACTATCATCTTTGGTATTCTGTTCACCATTGAAGCTTTCCTATGGGAAAGACTTCTCCTTCACTCTCTTGACTAGAGAACAAAGGCGGTCGATCTCCAATCCTTATTCTCATGCCTCGAGGGGAAAAGAATTTAGGATGGAGGTCGTTGTACAGAACCTACAAATATACTACGTATATTACCCTCGCGACATGATTCTTTTAACAGTTGAATTGTCCGGGGGGTAGGCGCATACAGTAGTTAACTCTACGGTTTGTGACCGAGACGAATTGTATCTTAATTGAACTGCAACTCGGGGTTGCCTGCAACCTCCCAGCAGTTATCAGTTTCGATTTTAGATACTTGGTATTGTCACGACAACACCAAATCAGCTTTTGTATTTACTGAAATCCGTTTCGTTTAAATATAATTGCTCGAGCGTATTCTTTATGCTCGATGGTTCTAGCCGAACGCATTCCTTCGTGGAAGGGATTACCTGGCAACTCAGGATGACGAGTCACCTAGAGCTACTGCGTATTGAACTGCCCGAGTGATAGCAGCTCAGTATCAGCTAGGTCTCTGAGATGCACGGTCTGTTACGTCTCTCTCTCCCCTGGTTTGATTGACTACCGAACCGTGTCTCTGCCCAACAATCATGGACTTAGGTCTCTGATTAACGAGGATTCTCGTAATAATGAAGGACCATCTACTGCTGTGACGCTCGATTTCATCGCCTTCGACATTGCGAGAATTTTCAACAGAGATATCTCTTGGACTCTTCATCTTTCTGGTTTACCGGCACGGTAACAGAAGTCTGTACTAGTCTCCCGCTACATCGCACCGCGATAATGCGAATGATTTTTGCAGACATCTGAGTTTGTCTTCAAAATATCTCTTATTCGCAGGTGTGCAATTGTGCATTGTTCGCCCCGAATTAACAGATGTGTCAGAAGACATTGCCTACTCTCCGACCTGACAGCGCTACTTCCAAATGTTCACCCCATGAGAAGCAGTTCTTCAGGCAGTATTTCTCTGTCTTCATTACTGAAAAGCGCTCCGCTTTCATTACAACTACGATCCTCACCGGACAGCAATGAAATAGTGGTTAGCGTTCTCAGTCTTTGTAGCACAGGTTCAGAATCTTGAGAATCCTTCTCTCGATTCAGCTGTGAAGACGTAGGTTGCATTTTCTGTACACCTTCGTCTTCAACGACACATAGTGTTGTTTCTCCTTAGCTGAGAGTCAACTATACTATGAGATATGAGATATCTTGCCATCAGGGACCTCGGTCTCTAGAAGGCAATTGACTTTCGCCTGTTGGGCACATGCCTTAAGAGAATCATCACCTCGCCGTCTGGCATCGGTGACGAACAAATTATTTGTTTAGTCTCTTGGCATAACCCTTTTAAGGCGAAGGTCACGTGACTTGCTAGGGTGCTTGGACAACTTGCCTCCTACCGAACGCAGTCAGTCGGCAGCTGTCAGAGCGCCCAAGTCAGTTACGAACTTCGCTGTGGACTTAGTTCGGTTGTTCCATAACAGTCTTTTCTTCGTCCTAACGGCTTGTCCCAGTACCCATACCATCGACACCCACCATTGAGTGTCGGTGTCCTATCCACTACCGAGAAGAAGAACTTCACTGCATGGGGATAGGAGAATGTGAGACACTTCGCTGCAGACGGATAGACCAGTATGGGTACAGGACATCACCGAAGTCGAGAAGAGGGATAGGTCATGCGACCATTCCCTTCTTTTCCTCTGAGGTAATTGCATGACATTTCCTGCGAAGTCAAGCATCCAGGGGAGGGATGGGCCGCCTGACGCTCGATTCGTACCAAACTTCGTAGCGAAGACTCAGAACCCTTCGGTCCTTGACGATCGGTTAGAGTCCTTCACAATCCCCTCCCTAATGGACTTCACCGCCTTCGATGCGAAGGAGATGCTGCTTTGTCCTGTGAAAGCGCGACGGCGCTTTCTGAAGAAACTCGACATCCCAGGCTGAGTGTTGAAGCCTCTTCGTCAGCACCAAGATGACCTAGAAGTACATTCCCTCGAGTTCCGCAAGAACTTCTCCGTGGCGCAGGTACTGAAGGCAGGGGTCTGGTACAACCTTTCGGATATTGCCCACAGGTCCTTGGATCGTTTTCCTTGGGACCCGTGGTGGCTGCTCAACACGTTGTGTAGCTAACCCAGACCCTAGCAGGCTGAACAGCATCGAGTCCTGGTGTGACTGTAAGAATAGATAAGTGAATGAGAGAGTGACTGGCTTCTCTTCCTATCTTTTTCTCCCCCTCTACCTGTGGGTAGAGGGATACGGTCATCACCTTGCTGGATAAGGACGAGATCACCGTACTTCTGCTTAGGACGCTCGCGTTTCATGAGCAGCTCTCCCCTCGCCAGGAAGCCTCTCAGGTTACTCGTGTTGATGCACGTCATTCACTATGACGCTTCCCTTGATGTTCGTCGCTCTCCTCTTCGGGACGCTCTTCAAGACGCTCAAAGAATGCAATAAGGACAATCGGCAAGCACCTCGTGAGGATGCCTTTCGGAACGCTCGGCATTCCTTTTTTGAGCACGTTTCTGGATATGTTCATTTGCATTACAAAGACGTAAGATGTCGCACAGGCGGCCACCGTCTTTGTTAGAAGGTAACGAAGGTCTTTAAGGCCCGTCTTGAAGACGATAGCCGTAAGTCTTCTTATAGTGCTCTCACACTTCAGGAGCAGCATGCGGCTCTCCAGGACGCCTCTCAGGTGGCCTTTCATGCATCAGGGCGCTCGACAAGATCCTCTTTGAGATGCCGTTCAGAACCCTTGGTGTTCTATGCACCAATACGCTCAGCAAGACTCGCGAGGACGTCTCTTGAAGACGCTCAACGTCCTATGCATTGAGACGTGAGGAAGCTTTTGCAGATGCTCGACGTCCTACACGAAGAGACGCTCATCAGGACGCTCTGGAAGACGCTCGGCGTCATAAACATTGATAAGCTTTTTGGAAGACGCTCGATGTCTTACACATCTGGACGCTCGCCAGGACGCTAGCGAGGACGTTTTTGAAGACGCTCGGCATCCTACACGTCATGACGCTCGGCAGAGCACTTGCCAGGACGTTCTTCAGAATGATAGGCGTCCTACGCATCAAGACGTTCGGCAGGATTCCTGCAAGAACGCTCTTCAAGAGGGCGTCGTCGAAGAGGAAGGAGTTTGGTCTCTTCAAGATGTCTACTTCGCTTTCTACGAAGGGAGCGTTCAATAGAATCCATGACTTGATGAATTCCAGAAAAACTGTAAGCAGATTTCGGTGTCATAAAACGCCTCGTCTGCTTTCGGGACTGCGCTGCCGAAGGGGAACATTAAGGTCCTACCTGCAGTAAGCCCAGTCTCTGATCAGGAATCCTGGCCCTTCCTCGATTTCTGAGGGAATCGGGAAGACTATATGCTCGAATTCCTGGATTACTTTCTGTCATGTAAATGGGTTAGTTCTCATTGACAAAGATCTTAATAACATTTTATCGCATAAGCGGATAAGCTCTCATTAACAAAATTCAAAAGAGCTCTCATTCATTAGTCAGAGGCTCATCCAGGAAAAAGACTTGTAGACTACGTCCATGAAGTCTTATGTCCAATATCATAAGAAGCTTGAACTGTCCTTTTCGATCCTCAGTTCTCACTTGAGGATCTCCATTCGAATAATATTAATTCGTTCTCTTGGCAAAGAGAACGAAGACAGTCGATTTCCATTCTCTCTCTTCCTCGTTGAGGAAAGAATGTAGTAGAGAATTAGATGTTCAAGTGACTACAATACTTACATATTTTATCTTTGCGTCATATTACTAATGCAGGGTTCAAGTCATATACGCATATCGTAGTTACCTCTACAGATGGCAACCGAAAGGACTGTTATTTTAACCCTCTTACGCCGACTGGACGTATTTTACGTCTACATTTTTTGTCTCCCGTGTGCCGACTGGACGTATTTTATGTCGACTTACAAAAGTTTTTTTTTTAAATTCACGGAAAAATACTTATAGGCCTACCAGCCTAAAACTTTTGAATCACGCGCCTTGGGGGATGCTGGGAGTTCACGGATCAAGGTGTTGTTTTGTTTACAATCGTTACGCAGGCGCGCAAGCGCGAATTTCTTTCTTGCCGCACTAAAAAGTATCTGTGACACATCTCGGAAATTATTTCGTCACTTTGACATAATTTTTGTACCATTGTAAATTAGCCGTTACATGAAGTATTATATATGAAAATGTGCACATTTTTATGTAGAATACAACAATAAAATACTCATGATCGTAGCTTTTATCAGTTTTTAGATATTTTTATATAAATAACGATAATTGCCAAAATTTCAATCTTCGGCCAACTTTGACTCATCCAAAATGGTTGAAAAACGCAATTGTAAGCTAAAACTCTTATATTTTGATAATATTCAATCATTTACCTTAATTTTGCAACTAATTGGAAGTCTCTAGCACAATATTTTGATTTATGGTGAATTTATGAAAAAACTTTTTCCTTACGTCCGCGTGGTAACTCTTCCGAAAAAAATCATACATGCGATTGTGGTAATGTTTGCACCATTTTAAAATTAGCCGTTATATAAAATTTTATATATGGAAATGTGCGCAATTTCATGCACAATACAACTAAAAAAAACCCATGGTTGTAGCTTTTATCAGTTTTGAGATATTTTCATATGAATAACGATAATTGCCAAAATTTCAACCTTCGGTCAACTTTGACTCTACCAAAATGGTCGAAAAACGCAATTGTAAGCTAAAACGCTTATATTCTAGTAATATTCAAGCATTTACCTTAATTTTGCAATAAATTGGAAGTCTCTAGCACAATATTTCGATTTATGGTGAATTTATGAAAAAAATAACATTTTCTTTACGTCCGCGAATAACTCTTCCGAAAAAATCATATGTGCGATTGTGGTAATGTTTGCACCATTTTAAATTAGCCGTTACATAAAGTTTTATAGATGAAAATGTGCGCAATTTCATGTAGAATACAACAAAAAATAATTGAATGTTGTAGCTTTTGTCATTGTTGAAATATTTGCATATAAATCACGATAAATAGAAAAAAAACCACTTTCGGTCAACTTTGACTATCGAAATGGTCGAAAAACGCAATTGTAAGCTAAAACTCTTACAGTCTAGTAATATTCAGTCATTTATCTTCATTTTGAAACAAATTTGAAGTCTCTAGCAAAATATTTAGATTTATGGTGAATTTTAAAAAAAATCTTTCCTTCCCTCCGCGTGCGGATTCTCCGCCACAAATCTCCGAAATGCGTACGTACAGTTCTCAGAATATTTGCTCCGTTTCATATTAGGCATTTCATAGAGTTTTATATATGAAAATGTGCGCAATTTCATGTAGAATAAAACAAAAAATATATGAAGGTTGTAGCTTTTCTTATTTCCGAAATAATTGCATACAAAAAATATATATATAAAAAAATTCGACATTCGGTCAACTTTAACTCGTCAGATATGGTCGAAAACTGCAATTGTAAGCTAATACTCTTACAGTATAGTAATATTCAATCATTTGTTTTCATTTTGAAAGAAATTGGCAGTCTCTAGGACAATATTTAGATTTATGGTGAATTTTTGAACAAAATATTTGTTTATGTCCGAGCGTTACGAATTCATGCATTATTTTGTGATATTTTCTCTGTGTAGCTTTTATCGTTTTACAATGTGTTATATACCAAAATGATCGCAATTTAGTGTACATTACAACGAAAAAAAAGTAACTTGTTACCTTTAACCGTTTTGCGCACAGCGTGATTTGAATACAATTATATATGAAATTTCATTTTTGCGCTATCATATATCGCATTATTTATATATGATAATGATAATTTTTTTCATTTCTGATGGTTGCATACTAAACTTCAGCCAATGACAAAAAAGGAGCCAAAAATATACTCTTAATCTTGAAAACTAAGCACGCTGTGATTTTTTGAAAAAAATATTTTTTCCGCTTCCGCTCTCACTCTGAAACACCTCCGGCACACGGGAGACAATTTTTTTTTTACCGCTTCGGCGTAAGAGGGTTAAGTGTATTTAATCGGTCCTTCCTGCAAACTTCCAGGAGTTTCCGGTGTAAGGACAACGCTAAAAAGGGATTTTGACGTAAGGAAAAATCTATTTCTGGGCGATTGGCTCGTGTCGCCAGCGAAATATCCTTTAATCTATTATTTCTAGGGTAAATGTACTAACACATACCAGAGAATAAATAAAATAAAGAAAAAGGTCAGTATAACTGACTCGCTCACCCTCCAAGAGGGTGTCGGTATGAACACTAGGCGAGTGAGACCACTACCACGAGCCAAATACCAATAGAAATCTCCCACAACAAAAACCCTCCATGAGGGGAGCCGACCCACAGAGTGAGCAGCTCGTACTACTACTACTCCATCCCATGCTGCCGACTGCTGCGCCTCTGGTGGCCATCCTGAAGTTAGCAGACAATCTTGGGCGATGGGATGGGTAGGGCGGGATTTCGCTGGCGACACTAGCCAATCGCCCAGAAAATAGGATTTTTCCTTACGTCAAAATCCCTTTTCTGGGCTCAGCTCGTGTCGCTGCGCGAAATCGTACCAGAGAAATAGCACAAGATTGTAATTAAACGAAAAGTAATAAAATAAATCAGAATAGGTCTCAAATAAAAAAATAAAGGAAAATATAAAAAAGAATATAATTGCTAAAAAAGATACAAATACACAGTGATACAAAATAGAAATATGCTTAAATTACCCTTAATTCTAAACATGTTTTTCTTATCATAAGGTAATTACATATGTACAGAGGTAAATTGGCTTACATGTAACAAAATGGTATCTGTGTAAAGGCATGTATCAAAATATAATCAGCAATTAAAATAATCAAATGAACAAATTAAGCAACACCGGATAATATATAAGGAATGCATATGACTTAATATACAAAATCCATAACCATTATAAATGAAGATGTATCCCCTAGCATAAAAAATAAGGGGGTAACATCCATGAGATCAAAATCCATATCATCTGTGAGTGTCCCTAGTCAAAAAATAGAGGGCACACACTACAACATCATATAAGCAGCTAAGACACCAGGTGAATGTAAATGAACACGGTAGAATAATAGACGAACTGTTGGGTGAAGCAGGTAGAAAGGAGGACTGAATCTTCTACTACAATTTAACTAGAATCAGGGGAAACTATGTTTTCCCGCTGCTACTGCCGAAAATTCAGAAGCTTCCAGGACTTAAGGTAATGGCGTTTTGGAACACTGTCGGCGATTTCCATCCGGTATACTTTTTCAACTCATCGAAGTTCATGTGTTGGAAATAATTAATTGAGGTGGCTACTGCCCTGACATCATGTACTTTCGGGAAAGAGTCAGGATTGGCTTGCTTAATAAAGTACAGGATTTGTTGCCTGATGCCTTTAATGGATAAAGTTCCACCTTTTTCCTCTTAAAGAGGGGGAGGGCCCGATGATGGATGAGGAGGTCCTGGACAGAAAGGCTCGTAAAGTGTAACTGGGCAAAGAGATACGTCTTGTGGAAGGGGTAGTACCTTCCAAGGTTCCCACCTCATCAAAGGTCTTCATTCTTTGCTAAAAAGCCTACGTTCCGGAGAAAGTAGTACCTCCCCTGTGGGAAGGAATTGAATATGATCCGGAATCTCTGGACAAAGCCGACAGTTTCTGAAATTCTTGCTCCTGAAGCTAAGCTTAATAAAAACAGTGTTTTCCTTAAGAGCATTATAAACGAGCATGTTTGTCATTATCGGTTTTCTGAAGCCAGTTTTAGAACATCGTTTAAGAACCATGAAACTGACGTAGGCCTTACAGAAGGTCTAAGTCTAGCACATGCCTTAGGAATAGACGAGAAGTAGGAATCCGTCAAGTCTATGTTGAACCCAAATTGAAATATCTTTTTCAAGGCTGACTTGTTTGTCGTAATCGCGTTAGCTGCTAAACCTTTTTCAAATAAGGATCTGAAAAAGGATATAGCTGAATTAACTGTTCATGATTCTAATATCAGATTCTCTCAGGAAGATTGCTAACTTTTTGACAGCAGCATCATACTGTCTCAAAGTTGAATCCCTTTTATCGGATTCCAGGAAGAGAATATTCTGAGGGTCAATATTCGCATCTCTTTTTGCCGCAAACTTCATGAAATCCATAAAGTTAGGGTTTTGAGAATCCCTGAGGAAGCGAACACAGTCTTCGTTTGTACTGACTGGGAGAGCCTGGGATTGGGGATCGAAGAGGACGAAGGCCCAGCTCCAGAATTAGGGGATACCAATTGCTCTTCGGCCAATCTGGGGCTACTAGAGCCACTTGACCCTTGAACGTCCTGAGTTTGTTTAAAACTTTCATAAGGATGATTCACTGGGGGGAAGACATAAATCTTCTTCCAGTTGTTCCAGTCTAGAGCCAGGGCGTCCGTGGCATAAAGCCAGAGGGTCCAGGTTGGGGGCTACATAACAGGGGAGTTTGTGATTCGCTTGGGACGCGAAAGAGATCCACCTGTAGCCCTGGGACTCTTTGAAGGATCCATTGGAACGAACTGTTGTCCAGTGACCATTCCGACTCTAGGGGTACTGATCGGGATAATGCGTCATGCTATGACGTTTCTCACTCCAGCTATGTGAGTGGAGGAGAGATGCCAACTGAACTTGTCTGCCAGGAGAAGATGGCTACCATCACATGATTTAGATGACGTGACTTGGAGCCTCCTCTGTTTATACAATGTACTACCACTGCGCTGTCCAGAACTAGCTTTATGTGGAGTACTTTGGTGGGCGCAACCTTTTTAGAGTCAAGAACACTGCCATTGCCTCCAGTACGTTTATATGGAACTGACTGAACTGAGGTGACCAAGTTCCTTGAACCTTTTGGAAGTGGGGGAAGTACCCTCCCCAACCGCTTAAGGACGCGTCTGTGTGGATGGTAATCCCTGGTGGAGGGAACTGAAGGGGTACTGACACTGACAAATTCTTGACTTTCGCACACGGCCGAAGTCGATTCTTTAGAATCAGAGGGGACTGAGGATAGTTTGTCCCTGGACCTGACATTTGCTCGTGAGCGCCAGATTCTGGTTAGGTCTTTCAGTTTGGCTTTCATTAAGACGTTCGTCACTGATGCAAACTGGAGAGAACCCAGGATCCTCTCCTGAGCTCTCCTTGACGCCAGTTGTGACTTAGAAATTGCTTGACTGACTTCGCTATTCTTTCCTTTTCCTTTTGGTTGATGGAATCGACAGAGTATGGGAGGATAGATTCCATTGAATGCCCAGCCACTGAAAGTCTGACTCTGGAGTGAGTCTTGACTTGGTCCTGTTTATCTTGAAGCCTAGATATTCCAGGAACTGAAACACTTTCAGTGTAGCTCTGTTGCATTCCTCGACTGTTGAAGCCCAGATCAACAATCGTCGAGATACGCTACTACCATAATCCCTTGCGATCTGAGTGTGTACTACCACTTCCGCTAGTTTCGTGAACACCCTGGGTGCCACGTTGAGTCCGAAGGGGACTACCTTGAAGGAGAATGTTCTGGTCTCCTATCTTGAAACCCAGATATGGACGGAAGTGTCTTGCAATAGGGATATGATTAGTAGGCGTCTGTAAGATCGATAGAGGTGGTGACGGCCCCACGGGGAAGTAAGGTCCGCACCTGTGAGATCGTGAGCATCTTGAACTTGTCGCAGCGGATGGCTAAGTTTAAGCTTGACAAGTCTAAGATTACCCTTCTTTTTGTTTTGAGCCTTTTTTCTTTGCACGCTGAACAAGCGACCTTGAAATTTTAATCTCTTGACTCTCGCTATAGCTCCTTTCTGAAGGAGGTCGTCTGCGTACTCTGTCATTCCTTGGAAGGAAGTTGACGGGAAAGGTCTGATGGAGGTGGGTTCTCACCAGCTCCAACCCAGGCCTTTTGACACTATGCTCTGAGCCCATTCGCTGAAGTTCCACGGTGGCGAAAGTGAAACAGCCTTCCTCCTACCTGAAGTTTCTCATTGGTTCTGGTAACCGCCTCGGCCTCTCCTGAGTGCTTTTCCCCTGTTTAAAGGGCCCTCCCGATCCCTCCCACCTTCCACGAAAGGAACGCTTACCTCTGCCTCCCTTACCCGAGCGGTCATACTCTGCGAAGCTTGACTCGAAGGCTTTGATTGTAAGCTGGGGAGATGGCGTAGAGGTGGAGGGCTGAGGCTGAGGGGATATCACATAAATTGGCTGTGATTGAGCCTTAGAGGTGAGTTGGGAAGGTTGGGCAGTTTGCACTAAGGGGCACCGTGGAACTTGCTGAGGAAAGCGTGGCTGCTTTTTCGTCTGGTAAGGATGGAAAACGCCTAGGTTTCCTCTGTCCCTTACCTTTAGGTAGGTCGTTGTCTCCTCTTAGCCGTAAGGCCCCCAACGGTCCTTAAGGCTCTGGTTTAGCCTCGTAGCTCTGATTGTACTTCCTTCACCATAGCTTCTGGGAGAGATCTGATCCCCAGATTTAGACGAGAGTAACCTATTCGCTCATGTAGACAATGGTGCCTCTTGCAGGACATGCTTCCTACAATTCGTTCTAGCAGTGGCAAAACAAACTAACTATCCGACTGTAACCGTTTGAGTCAGGGCTTTGGTCATAGCTTAAAAAGCGTTCTGAGCCAATAAGCTATGGTTGCTACCTCGGACATAGCCATAGAGTTAATCGATCTGGCTAATCGCGATTTCGCGTCAAAGTTCAGCCTGAATAAGCTATCGGGAGCCTGGGTAGCTTTTCACCAAACTGCTCCATATGCACGTCCGGTTTGAGTTTGCCAGCTGAGAAAGGTGTTGGCAAAGTCCTCCCACAATTCTCCGGCTGAGGGGAGCAATGGAGATGTGGGATCTGCTTCCTTTAATTGAGGCATGGGTTCCCCTTTCTGGGCCGCTGGGGATGGTAGACCTAGCGATCTTTGTCAGGAAAACGGGAGGAGCGGGGTACTCTCCTCCATTGTGAAAATGGTAAAGGGACTCTGAAAGGTTGTATCCTGGGTATTAGAACAATCCATGTCCTCTAAACATCTGAGCCCAATTTCTCTACTGAGCCTGGTCTCGTGAATAGAGGACTGTCTCCTTTGGTACCCTATCATCGAACCATGGCTGAAGCTGTAA
Organism: Macrobrachium nipponense; assembly: GCF_015104395.2. Lineage (NCBI taxonomy): Eukaryota > Metazoa > Arthropoda > Malacostraca > Decapoda > Palaemonidae > Macrobrachium > Macrobrachium nipponense. The sequence goes on along the minus strand of NC_061092.1, from coordinate 1,130,681 downwards.
GCTTGCGTTAGCCTATGAACGGAGGCTGGAGTCTTTCCGGCAGAACTCGAAGTCCTCTATCCAGTGCGGATTTCCCGAATTCGGTATGGAGATGAGACCGTCTTGGAAGGGGGTCGTATGACGCTACTCTCCCATGGATTGTTCATTGAGAACGGAGGGGTTATGAAGTCATACGGAGGAAAGCTGATTTCCACTCGATCTTGGAAAGTGAAGGAGAGGCTAGAGGGGCTTCTTTCAGTCGGCGGCTATAATGGAGTCCTGGGAAGAAGTAATCCTATCCGACAGACGAGAGATCATCTGTTCCATGCTACTCTTTAAGGACCCAACCAGGTCGCCCCACCTGTTGCAACAGACCAGCATTGGCGTCCAAGGCCCGGAGCTGCTGCGGAGGATGGAGGGGAAGTCTGACGGAACTTAAGGGTGGTACGGAACTGGTGACTCTGCCGGGGTGCGAGATCTCTCTCTAGAGGATTTACTCCTCGAGGACTTAGAGCAGCCGGGAGCAGAAGCTTTAGACCTGTCTGCTCCGGGATTGCCAGCCGCCGAGACTTACGTGAGGAGGAAGACGCCGAAGCGTCGATTTCTTTAAGAAGACGACGACGTCTTAGTCAAGGATTTCCCGCTTGACCCTTGACCTTAGGTCTAACCGAAGCGTCAGGAGGAGTATAATTCATCGCCTGTAAACCAGCTTGGAAGGATGGAGAGGTTGCAGGAGTAGAAGAAAACAGTCACACCCAAGGGTGACCCTTGGGGTGTCCCACCATACCTACCTCGACCAACAGGTCGTCCCTACACCTACCATAGGTTCCACATTAATATCTAAAGTCGCGACGTCCGTGGAGATATCCTGGTCTTGGTCGGTTAATGAGGCAGCCAGCTGTTTGTTGGATGGAAGGCGATAGTAGGGGCCGAACCTCTACTGGGTCGACCGTATCTGTCGCCTTGCCTCCGGGGAAGATTAAACAGCGCCAACCGCTTCTCCAGATGTAGGCATACCCTTGGCGGCGCCTTTTTCCCAAAAAAAAACCACCACCACCCGACAGGCCCGCAGGGTTGCCAGCGCGGTATCTTTCACTGCCGGCGCTGGAAAGAGAGGCGAAGATTATGATTTAGAATCACTTAAAACTAAACTTAAAAATAAATAACTTAAACTTAGATGCTTAAAGTTAAAATGCTGATGAAAACTTAAGCACTAAAACAGAAGCGGAGCGCTACCGGAGATGGAATACTCACCCCTTCTAACAGCTGGCTCACCAAGATCGTAACATATGGGTACACGTTCTCATGGTACCAAGACTGGATGTCCCCGTGCAGAGTCGCGCATGGAGCATGGGACTCGGCAAACTTCGTGTCACATGGGTCCTGAAGTGTGGCGGCGCATCCGGATGCTCACAGTTTGGTGGCCTGTAACCAAGGTGGGAAGACACCTGAGTATTTAAGAATAACACTTACAGGCTAAAGGACAGAAGAACTCCGTTGCATGCCGGAGCTCGGAAAAAATTTGGGGCATAACCCCCCCGCCTGCATTGCCTGAATAGGCTATAATCCCGGAGGGTTCCGGTGAAGACATGTAAAAAAGGGTGGGGGGGAAGTTTAAGGTACTTAAGATAAACTTATAGTTAATCTAATAACACTTAAAAAACCTAAAACTCAACGAACCGGAACGAGTCCAGTGCGTGCGGAGTGTAGTAACTCAGGCGGTACGGTAAAGGTTAGTAGGACCTACTGTATGTTCCGGTCGTCCATTCTACTGGGATGGACTAACAACTTCCCGCTGGATGCTAGGACTCCCCCCCGACCAAGGTCCAAAGGAGTCCAAGTAAGGTCGGGAAGAGCGAGGAGACATACAGGCTGAGCGAACCGAGCGACCAGGAAGCAACGGATGGGGGGGAAAGGCCAGTACCCTCCACACCGTTTTACCACCGGGCCGGGCCCCACCCCGATGAGCCGGAGAGATCGCGTTCCAGTCTGGGTTCTGTCCCGTCTCTCTGGCCCCTCCGCCTGAGGGGGGGGAGAGGGAGGCATGCTCGGGTATGTGGACCCGCGAGCGAGGACAGACCGACCCCACCCACCCTCCCCCAGACTCAATGGAATGAGCGAGAGGAGGGGGGCGGGGGAAGGGGACTGGGCAGGCGTCTGGCTGTCTCGTGATCGCGTAGTGACCACGAGACGGTTAAGACTAACATAAGACAAATAAGCCTAGGACCAACCAACTGATCAGAGAGATGCTATCGGGAAGCACTGAAACTGAAAAGCGGTAGCATGGAGACCCACGGGGCCAAAACCGGACTGCTCAGAGAGATGCCTATAGGAAGCAACCGAATGATGATGCGGTAGCATAGGCTCGATGAGCCAGGACCTAGGCTAAGCCAGACGCCTAACTAACCTATCCATAACAAAATACATAGAATAAATAAAATAAAAAGAAAGAAAACAATAAAGTAGGAGAAAAAATCCAGGAGTGTACGGACTAACGAAGGAAAGTCTACCAACTCAAAGCTAGTAAGAGGCCGATACTAAGTAGCCGGGTGGGACTAGGGTCTGGAAAAAGAAGCCTACATAAGGTAAAAAGAGCATGCATGCAAACCTAAACCTGAGTAGACAGTACCCTAAGTAAAATCGGATAATTAAAATAGAGCGTATATATATGGGGATGTTCTAGGTATGGGAGACCGAGAACGAACCCACCACAGCGGCAGAACCATGCTGCCATGCTTCCGCCCCCAAGTACGTATTTAAATACCTAAAAAACGGCAAACTGACTGAGGCCGAAAAGAATCAACTAAATCTAATTACCTGAGTACTTAACTTAGCTGCTGCAATAGCTTCACGCTCCATTATAGATAAAATCCAACGAAAGGGCACAAAAAACACCAGAGAGAAAAATATCACAACCCGACCTCGGTGTGCGCTAACTTGAAAGGATGGCCACCACGAGGCGCAGCCGTCGCTAAGCATGGGATGAGTTAGTAGTATAAGAGCTGCTCACTCTGTGGGTTCGCTCCCTCCCCTCATGGAGGGTTTTTTGTTGTGGGAGATTTCTATTGGTTATTTGGCTCGTGGTAGTGGTCTCACTCGCCTAGTGTTCATAACCGACACCCTCTTGGAGGGTGAGCGAGTCGTTATACTGACCTTTTTCTTTATTTTGTTTATTTCTTCTGGTATGTGTTAGTACATTTACCCTAGAAATAATAGATTAAAGGATATTTCGCGCAGCGACACGAGCTGAGCCCAGAAAGGTATTGTTACAACAACACCAACTCAGCTTCTGCATCTAGCGAATTATGTTTCGCTTAAATATGCCTGCTTGAGAATTTCCTTCTGATCGATAATAGTAACAAACCTATTCATTCCTTCGTAGAATAGAGTAGCTGGTAACTCAGGCAGAATAGTGCGAGACGACGATAGAAGGCTGCTGTCATTGTGGATGACGCAGTATATTTAATCGGTACTCCCGGCAACTTTCCAGGAGTTTCCGATTTAACATTTGGTTAATTAAGCGTAGTGTTACGACAACACAAAATCAGCTTCTGTATTTAGCGAATTCTGTTTCTCTTAAATATGCCAACTTGAGAGTTTCTGTTCAAATAATGAAAAATCTATTCCTTCATAGAATAGAGTAGCTGGCAACTCGGCATAATACTGCGAGAAGGTGAACGTAAGCTGCTGTAACTACACCAACTCAGTATCAGCTAGCTCGCTGTTATGCGTGATCGGTTACGTCTCTCTCCCGCGGGATTGATTGACGAACTGTATCTCTGCCCTACAATCATGGACTTTAGCCTCAGGTTGAGGGGATTTTACTAAGAAATTTTCAACAGCGATATCTCTTAGACCTGTTCGGTGCTGGTTACCGCACTGTAACAGAATTCTGTACGAGTCTAACGCAACATAGCACTATAATAATGCTCTCCTGCTTATGCAAAGCGCAGCCTTATTAGGGAAGGAAGCATGCTTAGTGAGGGAATGGATGAGTCTGCTGGGGACCATTTCCTCGCTGGAGAAGCTTGTTTCCCTAAATAGACTGCAATTCAGACCTTTACATTTTTTCCTACAGGAGAACTGAAATAACATCAAAGATCTAGAAATAATTCTAAACATCTCTCAATGGGTTGAGGATCACCTCAGGTAATACCGAGAGGGTGCCAGGCATCCGGACAGAGGTACAGAGGTCCTGGCACATAATCTAAAAGAATTGGAAGCAATTTGGTTGGCGCTCCAGTTCCTCGAAGAGTGAGATTTTGGTCGAGTGGTCCAAATCATTTCAGATTATTCCGCAGCTCTCTCATATGTATGTCGAGAGTTGTGGAGACTTTGGGGACGTCCTTTCGTAGATTTCTTCGCAATATTGAAGACGAAGAAGCTTCCTTTACATTGCTCCCTTATTCTCGATCCAAGAGCGGTAGCAATAGACGCTATCCTATAGTATGGAATGGGGATAGTTGGTTAGTCTCTTTTCCCCTATTCAAAAGCTTAGGAAACATAATAAGATAATCGCTGGCGTCAGAGGGAGCGAGAAAGACGCTGATCACCCCATGTTGGCCTTCGAGAGGCTGGATTCACAGAGGTCACGTCCTTCAGAGAGCACTTTCCAAGGACCCTTCCCGAGAGAATCGGTCTACTCTAACAGGTTCACTTCAAGAGGTACCTAAAAACCTCTCCGCTCTGAGTCTGAATGCGTTCAGACTGTCGAGAAGCGAGAGGATCTTCAAGATTAATTGCAAGTCTCATTGCCAAAGCAAAGCAGTGCTGCATATTTTGCAGTGTACCAATCGAAGTGGACCGTTTCTGGAGATAGTGCAGGAAGAATGACTGTTTTTCCACCTCGACCTCTGTGAATTACTTTACCGTCTTCCCTTTCCGTCTGAAGTATGGGATAAGCTAGCAGTCCCAACTATTGTAGAATACGGAAATATGTTGTTGACGGCCTCTAGGCTCAGAGATTCGGATCTGTCAAACAACAAAGCCCTTCACGATCTTTGAGGTCTGTGGAAATCTTGAAATGGTCTAGATCGAAGCTTCCGGCATGGAACTTAGACGTAGTCTGAAGTTCCTGATGTCAAAGCATTTCGAACCTCTCCTTTCTGTAAACTTAATACACGTGACCAGAAAGGCTAATTTTCTAACCACTCTAGCTACGGCAAAGAGGGTTAGTGAGGTTTTAGCCATCATCAGAGGTTTTGGCTTTAGAGGACATAATTCGGTGTGTCCTCTAAGCCTTCCGTTCTGGCTAAGAACGAAAACCCGTCTAACCCTTGGCCCAGAGGCCTGGAGATCAAGGGGATGGCACAAATTATTGGACAAGAGCCACAGAGAGTCCTGTGCCCTGTTGGGGCTCTCAAGTTTTATCTTGATAAAACTAAAGAAAGTCGAGGTCATTCGGACAATCTGCGGTGTTCCGTAAAAAGACCAGACTTGCCCATGTCGAAGAACGCCCCGGCGTTATGGTTAAGGAGTTCTTTTAAAGAGGCTCATTTATTATGTTTGAACAAAGATTTGAAATCTTTTAAACCGAATGCTCACGAGGTGAGGGCGCGGCCTCGGAAGCATTTCAACAGAGCATGACACTCGGTAACATCCTGAGTGCCACGTTTGGGTGAAGCAACTCTGTGTTCGCTTCACACTCCCGGCAGGATGTGAAGACGACATATGAGATCTGCAAGTTGCTAGGACCATACATATCCGCAGAAATATTATTGGGGGCAGGAAGCAGCACGAATCCTATCCTATAGAAAAGGGATAGGTGTGCTTTTAATTTTATTGTATTGTTTTACGGTTGAAGGCTCGGTCGCTTGAGGCGTTTTCCCTTTCTTTAGCCTAGAAGTTATGGGACTAACTTTGATAGGTTAGGTCAGGTGGTGGTTTTTAGCTTCGTTGCCCCCATAGTATGGTCAATATGGTCTAGTCACATTGTGGTCACGCTCCCGTTGACAGGTCATCTAGAACTCACCAACTATATAGGTCACTACCTTGCTGGAGACTAGTAAAGCAGAAGCAGACTTGGGTGACAGTAATCACGAAGTCAGCTATGCTAACAGGTAAGGAACCAAGATGTCAATCATCTGGATGTAATTTGTTTCCTAAAATCCTTCTATTCTGTCCCTTCCCACCTCCAATGGTGGGATTCAGCTATATATATATCTGTCAGGTAAGTTTCATGAACAAAATGATATTGTTATGATACAATAAAGTTTGTTCATACTTACCTGGCAGATATGTATAATTAAGTACCCACCCACCTCCCCTCAGATGACAGTCGTATGAAAAATCTGAATAGAAGATGGGAATGGTTCCTGATATCCGCCTCCCAGAGGCGGGAATGGGTACTAACCACCTGGCCGCCCACTGCGTGTGCCGGGAGTTTTGAAATTCTGTCGGGACTTCAGAGAATACAGCTATATATATATCTGCCAGGTAAGTATGAACAAACTTTATTGTATCATAACAATATCATTTCTGGGCTCAGTTCGTGTCGCTGCGTGAAATAATCCTTAAGTTCATTATTTCTAAGGTAAATGAGCTAACAGATACCAGAGAAAAATAAATTCAAGAAGATGTCAGTATAACTGACTCGCTCACCCAAAATAAAAGAAGGGTGTCGGTATGGTATCTGGGGCGAGTGAGACCACTACCACGAACTTCTTGCCATTTATAATTCTCCTACACCAAAATCCCCCATCTGAGAGAGCCGACCCACAGGCCGAGGCGGCAACTAGGAGCGACACATGATTTTCTTTGCTCTGTGTTTTGTGAGATTTCCTGTGGATTTACCCTTATCATGGAATGTTCAGCTATCGCAGCAGCTAAGTTAAGTACCCTGAAAAGGTTTGGATTTAGTTTTTCAGCCAGGAGCCGGTATTTACCGTTTTTTGGGTACTAATTAAGGCCACCTGGTCTGGCGCATGGCGGCCATGGCTCGCCTTGTGTTTCGTTAGGTTTCTCGGTCTCCCATACCTTGGAACCTTTCGTTGCTTAACCTTTAAGGATTTTGATCACGTGCTACTCTAGTCTTTTAATTATGTGACATTTTATTCTTAATTTACATATTTACATCGTATTGGGGATTCGTAGCCTACCCTTAGGTTTCGTTCATGCATGCATGTTTCTTTATCTAGTTTGTAGGCAATTGAGTGATTTTCCTCTTATTGTCCTGACCCTAGCCATTGCTCTTCATCAGCTAAGGCTAGCTCTGAGTGGTAGGCTGTCTTCTTCGGAACCAGCCATTCCCTCCTGGACTCTTCTTTTTCTCTCACTCGTGTTTTTTTCCCCTCTTTCTTGTTTCGATGTAAATGTTTGTTTATTCATTGTTGTTGGGTTAGCGTTAGGGCGTCCAGTTCCTTATTCAAGGGTCATTGGTTACGCATGGTCCTGCCCCATAGGATCACGTGTACCGCTTTTTTAGCAGTTTTGTTGCATCATTTCTTATACAGTTTTGTTGCTCTCATTTAACCCTTGTGTACACATGTTATCGACACGGTCGGTTGTGTTGCATTTCATGTCGTGGTCCACTTTCGATCGTGTGTACCCTGGACGCCCTTCCCCAGTCTTCCCTCCCCTTCTTCTCTCGCCCATAGGGTAGAAGGGAGGGATCTGTCCTAGCTCGCTCCCAGCCTCTGGCTTCATCCGGGCATTGCTCCCCCTCTCTCCCACGCATAGGGAGTAGGGGAGTTGGACAGTCTGTTAGACTGGGGGACCACTCATCTCCCTCGTGCTCGGGGTTGGGGGTTGGCCACCCCCTCTCCGGTTGCTCCGGTGTTCTCCGGAGTACCTTGGGTCTGATTTCTCTCCCTCCTTGTTATTTTGCCTCCTCGCTTCGGATGGTGCGCTGGCTCCGGTGTACCTTCGGTTGTCGGAGAGGGTGGCGGGCTCCGCCGCCCACCGGAGTGGACGTGATTTCAGTGGGTCATATAGCTTTCCCTATCTGTTGTTCTTACCTTCGTTTTCCGGTGATTGCTCTTACTAGGGCACTCTTCCGGTCAATGGAGGGAGGAGTATTTCCATACACCGGAGCTACAACTCCAAAATTTAAATATAATTTGTAGTGTATAACTTTTCTAGTTTAAGTTGTCTAGCTTAAGCTTACGGCATTCTCCCCTGTTCTCCGGTGTGAATTTTTCTCTTGTGAAATTATAAGTTATATACAGTGGTCCCCCCGTATTCGCGGGGGATGCGTACCAGACCCCCCCGTGAATAGTTAGAATCCGCGAATGTTTGGAACCCCTATGAAAATGCTAAAAACAGCCTATTTTGTTAGTTAAAACCTCAAAAAAAGAAAACAGACTGAAAAAGTTTTCATACTTGGTTTTTTTGTTAATAGTTTTAGTTAGGGTCACTAAAAGTGCATTTTATGATGAAATTCATCAAAAAAACCAGGTATTTGTGGATATTTATCATAGAAAAATACCGCGAATGCGCGAATTTTCCGCGAATAATGCAGGGAAACGTTCCCCAGAGAAATCCGCGAATGTGTGAGTCCGCGAATCTGGAGAACGCGAATACGGGGGTCCACTGTACTTATGGTTTGGGGAACTTTCACTCCTGCGGTGTATACCGGAGTCCCTCTTAATAGTTTAAATCACACCTTAGTCCATAACGAATTCAGGGGGGGATTATGCCTATATTTATATATACTCCGGCATGCAACGGAGCATTAGAGTAGCCCTGTGAGTGTAATTCAGATACTCATGTATCTTTCCACTTACAGGCTACCAACTGCAAAGAAGGCCCGGTGGAATGCCGTGCTTCAAGAACCCTGCGGATGATGGGTCTGTCGGACTCATGCCCCCTGTGCTACCCCCCACGGAGACTACCTGGTTTGGTTCCATGAGGCTTGCTCGATATGTTACGAGCTGGTGAACCAGTTTTTGGACGGAGTAAGTACATATGGGTATCAAGTTTCCTACATGACATATTGGCTTTGATATATATACTTAGTCTTAAGCTTTCTGTTATAGTCTAGTCGGTAAGGAATACCTTTAGACTTTCTATGTGGACTGCATTGACCCTCTCTTTCAGGCTGCCGCAGTGAAGGAAGTGGCGTTGGCAACCCTGAAAGCCTGGGTTGGCGGCTTTGGGAAAAACGCCGCCAAAGGACAGCCCTACATCCTTGAGAAGAAGATGGCTGTCCTGATTTTTCCAGGAGGGAAGTCGACGGGGTACGTAGACCCCGCCGCGGCAGCTCCGACGATAGCGACGATCCAGGAGCAGGTGGAGCAAGCCTTTACAGAAGGTTCTGGCCAGGACATCGTGGCGGAGGTGGCAACGTTGGATATCAACATAGAGCCAATGACGGTAGGAGTAGATGATTTGCTAGTTGAGGTAGGTTCGTTGGGCACCCAAGGGCTCCCTTTGGGTGCTTCTGGATCTTCGTCTCCTGTTCCTTCTACTTCTTCTTTCCAGGGCTTTACGGGTTCTGAGATCCCGCATAGTGCCTCCGCTACTTCTGTGATCCCGAAATTGAAGGGACACAGAGAGCAGAAGACCCTGAAGAAGACGTCGACTAAAAAGACGTCATCGTCGTCTTCATCTCGTAAGTCTCCGGCTTCTCACCCCGGAGCAGAGAAAGTGAAGGCCTCTTCTTCCTCTGCTTCACTCCCAAGAGGGTCTAGGAGCAAAATCTCCAGGGAAAGGTCCCGTACTCCCGCCGGGTCTGTGACTTCTCCCGCTACCGCCAGAACCCCTTCGGTGGCCTCGGCAGGTGTAATGGCGGCTAGTGCTTTTGATCCTGCTGCATTTTCCGCAGGAATGATGCAGCAGGTAGGGGACTTGGTAGGTTCTTAGCACGAAGGTGGAACAGATGTTTGCCCAACTATCAGATAGGATGTCCACCCAAGAGAACCTTCTAACAGGCTTAAATCAAGTCCCACAGGCTGATTCTCCGGTAGTAGGTGCCGGCCATGCCCAACTCCCGGCATACGAAACTCTTCCTGCTTTCTCCATGAGCAATCCTTGGAGGATAGCAGCTTATGCTCCCTTCAAGGATGGGCTGATTTCCATTCCGGAATGCGGAACTCAAAGGATTGAAGACTTCGAGTTCCACCCCGCAGACTTACAGCCTCCTTTCATGGGGTATGCCAGGCTGACGGAGACGGCGCTGAATAGGGAGGACAAGATCCCAAAGGAGACGGTCCTGTATAGCCAGGACCATGCTCAAAGAGAGTGGCTTCACTGCTTGGAGGACTGGGATTGTATCAATACCAGGCTCCAAGCATTTAAAAGTCCCTTTACGATCTTCACCACAGAGGAGGAGGCACCACTCCCCTTCCTGACGAAGATAGCGGAAGCCACTATACAGGCGGGTATGAAGGGTGAACCTTTGCCACAACTCAGGGAAGCAGACCCCACGTCTCCTCTTCTCCCTTCGTTTGGTGATCTTTGGGAGAACCTTCCGGCCACTTTCACCGTAGGTAAATTTAAGCCAGACTGCGCCATGGACCAGTTCGGTGAAAAATTACCAAGGCTACCAGACAACCTCATCCAGGCAGTTTTGAGGTTTGAGGCAAGGTCTAGGCTGGGAAGGACCCTGAACACCATGGTCATGACCGAAGTGGCCGCCCTGACTTACGATTCAGAACCGCTCTTCAAGCTTTTGGCAAAGTCACAAACTCATACAGTCCAAGCAGACTTGTATGAGTTTGTCGTGGCAAGGATTAATTGCCGGAAACACGTCCTCCTGGAAGCAACTATTCGGCATGAGCCAAATAAGTTGCTTTCATCTAACATCTGGGGGGCGGACCTCTTCCTGGAGTCGGCAGTTAAAGAGTCCAGAACGAAGCGATGAGACTTAACCAGAGTCTCAGAGATCGTTGGGGCCTCTCAGCCAAGAGGAAGCAGGAGAGTTCTTCTTCAGGGAAGAAACTGAAGAAGACTAAGCGGTTCCAACCGTACCAGAAGAAGCAGCAGCACTTCGTCCAAGCGGTCCCGGTCACCCAGACAGGGCAGCCCGCTACAGCGAAAGGACAAAACCAGTCAATCCTTTTGCTTTCTCCTCAAGCTCAGCCCTCTACCTCTTACGCGGTTTCCCTGGCGTTCAACCCCGTGTTTGAAGCCCAGACTTTCCAAACCTTCAACCGGTTTGCTAGGGGAAGCAGGGCCAGAGGCAACTTTCGCCAAAGAGGCTCAGGAAGGACTATCAATAGAGGGAAGCACTTCCGTGGTGGGCGAGGAGCTCACCCCACACAACAGCAGTGAGATCTCCAAGGTAGGAGGGAGGCTGTTCCTCTTCCGGCACAGGTGGGGGTTCAGCAAATGGGCGCAGAGTATTGTGTCAAAGGGTCTGGGTTGGAGTTGGATCGAAGGTCCCCCTCCATCCAGGCCATTCCTTCAACTTCCATCGGAGGAATTGACAGATTATGCAGAGGAACTCCTTCAGAAGGAGTAATTTCGAGAGTCAAGCATTTAAAGTTTCAAGGTCGCTTGTTCAGCATGCCAAAGAAAGGCTCACTAAAAAGAAGAATAATCTTAGACTTGTCCCAGCTAAACTTGTTCATTCGCTGCGACAAGTTCAAAATGCTGACCATCTCGCAGGTACGGACCTTACTTCCCCATGGGGCCGTCACCACCTCTATCGATCTTACAGACGCATACTATCATATCCCAATTGCGAGACACTTTCGCCCTTACCTAGGCTTCAAGCTAGGAGACCAGGCATTCTCTTTCAAGGTGATGCCCTTCGGACTGAATGTAGCCCCCAGGGTATTCACAAATTGGTGGAAGTAGTTGTACAACAACTAAGGTCGCAAGGGATAATGGTAGTAGCGTACCTCGACGATTGGCTGATCTGGGCGTCAACCGCCGAGGAATGCCTCAAAGCCACAAAAAAGGTGATTCAGTTCCTGGAATACCTAGGGTTCCAGATTAACAGGACAAAGTCCAGGCTCACTCCGGAGTCTCAGTTCCAATGGCTAGGCATTCAATAGGACCTATCCTCCCACAATCTGTCAATTCCGGTGACCAAAGGAAGGAAATAGCCAAGTCAGTGAGGCAATTCCTAAAGTACAAACATGCATCAAGGAGAAACCAGGAAAGAATCCTAGGTTCCCTCCAGTTTGCTTCAGTGACGGACGTCTTACTGAAAGCAAAACTGAAAGACATAAACCGGATTTGGCGCTCAAGAGCAAATGTCAAATCTCGGGACAAGTTGTCAGTAATCCCGCAAATCCGTCGCAATCGTCTGCGTCCATGGGCACAGACGAAAGGCCTGTCCAAGTCAGTTCCTCTTCAATACCCTCCTCCGGCGTTAACCAGCCACACAGACGCTTCACTAAGCGGCTGGGGAGGGTACTCCCAGTTCAGAAAAGTTCAAGGTACTTGGTCTCCGCAGTTCCGCCAGCTCCACATAAATGTATTGGAAGCTATGGCAGTATTTCTGACTCTGAAGAGACTTCTCCCACCAAGGGATACACACGTAAAACTAGTATTGGACAGCGCAGTAGTAGTACACTGCATCAACAGGGGAGGATCCAAATCAAGGGATGTGAACCATGTCATGGTAGCCATTTTTTCTCTAGCGGACAAGTACAAATGGCATCTATCCTCCACCCACCTGGCGGGGGTAAGGAATGCGATAGCAGACGCTCTGTCCCGGTCAGTTCCTCTAGAATCAGAATGGTCCCTAGACAACAGATCGTTCCAGTGGATACACCGGAGTGTTCCAGGTCTCCAAGTAGATCTTTTCGCCTCCCAAGCGAACCACAAGCTCCCTTGCTATGTGGCCCCCAACCTGGACCCTCTGGCATATGCCACAGACGCACTGTCCTTAGACTGGAACCAATGGAAGAAGATTTACATCTTTCCTCCAGTGAATCTTCTCGAAAGTCTGAACAAACTCAGGACTTTCAAGGGGCAAGTTGGGCCCTAGTAGCCCCGGGGGACTGGCGGAAGAGCAACTGGTATCCCCTGCTTCTGGAATTGGGTCTTCGCCCTCAACGGATCCCCAATCCCAGACTATCTCAGTCAGTACAAATGAGGACTGTGTTTGCTTCCTCAGGAATTCTCAAAGCCCTAACTTTATGGACTTATGAAGTTTGCGGCTAGAAAAAATGCAGGCATAGATCCCCAGAATATCCTTTTCCTAGAATCAGACAAAAGGGAATCAACCTTAAGGCAGTATGACGCTGCGGTCAAAAAGTTAGCATCTTTCCTGAAGGAAACAAACACCACAACCATGACAATCAACTCAGCTATATCCTTTTTCAGGTCCTTGTTCGAAAAAGGGTTAGCAGCTAGCACTATTACTACTAATAAATCAGCCTTAAAGAAAATCTTTCAGCTAGGTTTTAAAATAGACTTAACAGACTCTTACTTTACGTCTATTCCCAAGGCTTGTGCTAGACTTAGACCTTCAGTAAGGCCTACTTCAGTATCATGGTTCCTAAATGATGTCCTCAAACTGGCTTCGGACACTGACAACTCCACATGTACTTTCATAATACTTTTAAGAAAAACGCTATTTTTGCTAAGTCTGGCCTCAGGAGCCAGGATCTCAGAACTGTCGGCTTTATCCAGAGATCCGGGTCATATAGAATTCCTCCCCTCAGGAGAAGTTTTAGTCTCCCCGGATCGCACCTTCTTAGCTAAAAATGATGATCCTCTATCGAGATGGGAACCCTGGAAAGTCATCCCTCTCCCACAAGACCCTTCTCTTTGTCCAGTGATGACCTTGCGAGCCTTTCTGTCTAGGACATCTTCTTCCTCTTCGGGTCCCCTCTTTATGAGAGAGAAAGGTGCCACTCTCTCAGTTAAGGGTATTAGACAACAGATCCTCTACTTTATTAAACAAGCAAACCCTGAATCATTCCCTAAAGCCCATGATGTCAGGGCTGTAGCCACCTCCATTAATTATTTTCAACACATGAATTTTGATGATTTGAAAAAATATACTGGATGGAAATCGCCGACAGTTTTTAAGCGTCACTATTTAAAGTCCTTAGAATTTTTAAAGTTTCCAGCAGTGGCAGCAGGGAACATAGTTTCCCCTGACATTGCAAAGTAGTTGTAGTTGAAGATTCAGATCTCCTTTCTACCTGCCTCAACTAGCATTTCACCTAACCTGCCGTTATGCTCTATAATATAGCCTTTTTAGCCTTAGCTGCTTATCATTATGGCTTGGTGGTGTGTCCCTTATTTTTTTGCTAGGGGCACCCACACCAGTTTGTAATTGTAAACATTCTTTAGTGTGGATCCCTTATTTTAATGCTAGGGTACCACACTTACTTTAGATATGTATCTTGGAAGATTTACCTTGTTGTGAGTAATTGTATTTGTATATTCTAATTCACAATTAGAGAATAAGTTCAATATTATTAATATTGTAAGTTTAATTTTATGTTATAGTTAAGTCCACTTTCATTTTCATGTTCCTTAATGTATATATCTTATTCTCCAATTATATTAGTATGTTTTTATTTTCTAGTTTCGTTGAGATCCCTTTCTTATTTCAATCTTGTGCTATTTCTCTGGTACTATTTCACACAGCGACACGAACTGAGCCCAGAAAAAGGATTTTGACGCAGGAAAAATCTATTTTTGTACATGAACTTTCCTGTCAGATATATACTTAGCTATAGACTCCGTCGTCCCCGACAGAAATTCGAATTTCGCGGCACACGCTACAGGCAGGTCAGGTGATCTACCGCCCCGCCGCTGGGTGGCAGGAATAGGAACTATTACCGTTCTAGAATCCAGATTTTCTCTGTCGCGGTAGTGTCAGCATACATTGTTGCTACCTCCTGACTTGATTTTCATTTTTCATCGCCATCGATCTTCTGGGCTGTCTTTTGCAGGGAAGTACTGGGTCTTTGGTTTGGCATATGCTTTTATTAACTTTTTAATAAATTTCTCTTCGAAATTTCGAAGAATATATTACGTTAAACTACCGAATTTTTCGGTAGACACTCACATAGTTTGCAAGAAAGGGAATTATTAATATTTATTCTTTAATATGTGTAATAAGTGTTACAACTTTATTGAGGAAATATAAAACTCTAATTTCCTACTTTAGGAGGTCAGAAAAGCATATAACTAGATACGCTTCCTTTAGAAGCTTTAATAGCTTTTGTGCTAATGAGCAGTTAGAGCATTAGCGTACTTGTAGTTGTTGCATCCTCATCACCTTCTTACTCTACAGAAACTACAATCCATAGTTGCAATTTGAAGATAAAGGGATGTAGCTCAAAATGAGAGCTACTAAAAGGTAAGAAGTGAATAAGTGTTCCCAGTGAAGTGGAGGGTGCGTTCTGACCGGCTCCGTAGTGCCTCCAGGCCTAGACCTCTTCCAGACTCCCAGTTCCAGTGGAGGAGGAAAGTCGAAAGCTGCAGGAGGGCTAGGGAGAGCCCCCACCGGTCAGGCGTCCCCTCGGCAGGATCTGTGGCGTCCCAGACTGCCAAGGAGAACCTTTTGAAAGGTATCCTAAAACAGTGTTTCTCCGTTATTATCTATACCTCCTTCCCCTTGGAGGATAAGGAGGAGGAATATTCAGTGACGAAGATTTTTATGAAGATACAAGAACAAATCTCGCCATTGGTATTAGTATTGAGAAAGGACGTTTTCCTTCTATGAAGAGATCCCGTCCAGGGACATACAAAGGATGGATATGAACCGATTCGAACAGCTCCATCCACGAGCCGCGTTCCAGCAGCTGGGCGCGAGCCGCGTTCCAGCAAGTAGGCACCAGAGTTCCTTCCTTCAGGCGCAAGGCGCCAGAGTTCATGTCTGCTGATCCGCAATCTTCTAAGAAGAGTGAAAGGAGCCTTCTAAGCAAGTAGAAACTAGCAGGCAGGAGCCAGGCGCGAGGTGCTAAGTTATCCCGAATTGCCTTTTGGAGAGAAGTCAGTCACGAGACTTCTCGTTTTAGTTTTAACAGAAGTAGCCTTCTCCTGGCAAAGGCGCAAGATGTCACTCAGGCGGCCGTCGCCTTTGTCAAGATGATTCTGATACTGAAAGAAGGCCTTCTCCAATTTTCAGAAGACTGCTGTAACAGACAGTTCCTCTCAACAGGGACTCTCTCCTTCATTCATACTCTTCCCTCTTTATGACGAGGCAAGAGCTACAGGAGTTTTTTCTTATAAGAATCTCATCTTTTCGGCGTTCGGGAATAAATGCAGAAAGGGAACATCAATCTTCCTTCTGTAAACTCAAGATCTGAACAGGAATCCTGTCCCTTCCGCAATTTCTGTGGAAATCATGAAGACTTAACGAGTTCCTGGATTAACTTCCTTCCTTAGGAAGATATTTAACGTATTGTCATGTATGTACATAACATAATTGACAAAAAATGTATACTCTTTGTATCTTAATGGATTAGTTCTCATTGACAAAGATCTCTCACATCTTATTGCGTAAGCATATAAGCTCTCTCGGACATGATTCGGAGGAGCTCTCATTCATTGGTTAGAGATTCTTCCAGGTAATAGACGCGTAGAATTCTTCCTTTTGTCCAAGAGAATAGGAAGCTTGAGAGATTCTCTTCGATCCTCGATTATCACTTGGGATCGCCTTCAGATTATACTAATTCGTTCTTTTGACGAAAAGAACGAGGATAGTAAATTTCTATTCTCTCTCTGCTCGGTGAGGAAAGAATGTAGTAGAGAATTTGGTGTATAGGACTACTGTATGGTCAAGTCATATGCGCTTAACGTAGTTTCCCCTATGGTTGGCAACTGAATTCCCTGTATCCTTCCAGGAGTTTCCTGGGTGAGGACTACGCTTGAAGGGTTTGTTACGACAACACCGACTCAGCTCCTGTATTTAACGAAGGTTGTTTCGCTTAATATGCTTTATTGAGAACTTCCTTAGGCTCGTTATAATTTTATAATATTCCTTCATTGAATGGGGTAACTGGCAACTCAGGAAGTACGGTGAGACTGCGATCGAAGGCGGCTGTCACTGGCCAACACAGTACCATCTGGGTCTCGGTCATGTGGTGTTGGTTTCCCCTCCCCCTCTCTCTCTCGCTCCTACGGAATTGACTGGCTAACCGTATCTCTCCCCTACAATCACGGACTTAGCCTCGAATGGAGAGGATTTGTAGGCAACATGAAATAGTACATTGGTTCTCTGCGATTTGCTAAGAAGTTTTCAATAGAAGGTTTTCTCGCAACTTTTCAATGCTGTTTACCGCAATGTAACAGAATTTTAGAGGATTCTAACGCGGCAGAGCACTTTAGATTATAATGCTCTCATGCTTACAAAAGCATAGCCGTATTAGAGAAAGGAGCATGCGCAGTGAGATGGATGAGTCTGATGGGAACCGTTTTTTCTTCGTAGCAGAAGTTTGTTTCCCTGAATGGACTATATTACGCCTATAAAGTTTTATATATGGAAATGTGCGCATTTTTATGTAGAATACAACAAAAAAATACTCATGATTGTAGCTTTTATCAGTTTTGAGATATTTTTATATAAATAACAATAAGTGCCAAAATTTCAACCTTCGGTCAACTTTGACTCTACCGAAATGGTCAAAAAACGCAATTGTAAGCTAAAACACTTATATTTTAGTAATATTCAATCATTTACCTTAATTTTGCAACTAATTGAAAGTCTCTAGCACAATATTTCGATTTATGGTGCATTTATGAAAAAACTTTTTCCTTACGTCCGCGCGGTAACTCTTCCGAAAAAAATCATACATGCGATTGTGGTAATGTTTGCACCATTTTAAAATTAGCCGTTACATAAAGTTTTATACATGGAAATATGCGCAATTTCATGCACAATACAACTAAAAACAACCCATGGTTGTAGCTTTTATCAATTTTGAAATATTTTCATATAAAAAATGATAAGGGACAAATTTTCAACCTTCGATCAACTTTGACTCTACCGAAATGGTTGAAAAACGCAATTGTAAGCTAAAACGCTTATATTCTAGTAATATTCAAGCATTTGCCTTCATTTTGCAACAAATTGGAAGTCTCTAGCAAAGTATTTAGATTTATGGTGAATTTATGAAAAAAATAACATTTTCTTTATGTCCACGCGGTAACTCTTCCGAAAAAATCATATGTGCGATTGTGGTAATGTTTGCACCATTTTAAATTAGCCGTTACATAAAGTTTTATATATGAAAATGTGCGCAATTTCATGTAGAATACAACAAAAAATAATTGAAGGTTGTAGCTTTTCTCATTTTTGAAATATTTGCATATAAATCACGATAAATAGAAAAAAAACCATGTTAGATCAACTTTGACTCTATCGAAATGGTCGAAAAACGCAATTGTAAGCTAAAACTCTTACGGTCTAGTAATATTCAGTCATTTATCTTCATCTTGAAACAAATTCTCTTGCACAATATTTAGATTTATGGTGAATTAAAAAAAAAAACTTTCCTTCCCTCCGCGCGCGGATTCTCCGCCACAAATCTCCGAAATGCGTACGTCCCATTCTCGGAATATTTGCTCTGTTTCATATTAGGCATTTCATAGAGTTTTATATATGAAAATGTGCGCAATTTTATGTAGAATAAAACTAAAAATATTTGAAGGTTGTAGCTTTTCTTATTTCCGAAATAATTGCATATAAATAATATATATTAAAAAATCGACATTCGGTCAACTTTAACTCGTCAGATATGGTCGAAAACTGCATTTGTAAGCTATTACTCTTACAGTATAGTAATATTCAATCATTTGTTTTCATTTTGAAAGAAATTGGAAGTCTCTAGGACAATATTTAGATTTATGGTGAATTTTTGAACAAAATATTTGTTTACGTCCGAGCGTTACGAATTCATGCATTATTTTGT
This sequence comes from Macrobrachium nipponense, assembly GCF_015104395.2. Taxonomy (NCBI): domain Eukaryota; kingdom Metazoa; phylum Arthropoda; class Malacostraca; order Decapoda; family Palaemonidae; genus Macrobrachium; species Macrobrachium nipponense. The sequence continues at coordinate 1,111,932 of NC_061092.1, read as the reverse complement.
GATAATATTTTCTCTGTGTAGCTTTTATCGTTTTACAATGTGTTATATACCAAAATGATTGCAATTTAGTGTACATTACAACGGAAAAAAAGTAACTTGTTACCTTTAACCGTTTTGCGCACAGCGTGATTTGAATACAATTATATATGAAATTTCATTTTTGCGCTATCATATATCGCGTTATTTATATATGATAATGATAATTTTTATCATTTTTTATGGTTGCATACTAAACTTCTGCCAATGACAAAAAAAGGAGCCAAAAATGAACTCTTAATCTTGAAAACTAAGCACGCTGTGATTTTTTGAAAAAAATATTTTTTCCGCTTCCGCGCTCACTCTGAAACACCTCCGACACATGGGAGACATTTTTTTTTTTACTGCTTCGCCGTTTAAGGGTTAACAGAAGACATCGCCTGCTCCCCGACCTGCCAGCTCTACTTCCAAGTTCAGCCCATGAGAAGCGGTTCTTCAGGCAGTACATCCCTGTGTTTTCATTACTGAAAAGCGCCCCGCTTTCATTGCAACTACGACTTCTCACCGAACAGCAATGAAATAGCGGTTTAGCGTTTTCAGTCCTTTGTAAGGTTCAGAATCTTGAGAATTACTTCTCTCGATTTGGCTGTGAAGACGTAGGTCTGCATTCACCTACCACCTTCGTCTTCAACGGCGCAGTGTTGTTTCTTCTTAGCTGAGATTCAACTACTATGAGAATTCTGTCTTGCCATCAGGGACCTCAGTCTCTAGAAGGCAATTGACTTTAGCCTTGTGGGCACATACCTTGAGAGTATCATTACCTCGCCTTTCGGCTTAGTGACAACAAATAGACAATTTGCATGGTCTCTTGGCATATCCCTTTTAAGGCGAAGGTCACGTGACTTGCTTGGATGCTTGGACAGCTTGCCTCACACAACCGAATGCAGTCAATCAGCAGCTGTCAAGCGTCTAAGTCAGTTACGAGCTACGCTGTGGACTTAGTTTGGTTGTTCCAGTACCCATACCATCGACACCCACCATGGAGTATCGGTGTCCTATCCACTACGGAGACGGAGAGACTTCGCCGCAGGGGGATACAAGACCGTGAGAGACTTCGCTGCAATGAGATACGAGAATGCGAGACACTTCGCTGCAGATGGATAGACTAGTATGGGTACTGGACATCACCGAAAGAGGGATAGGTCATAGCGACTATTCCTTTCTTTCTCTCCGAGTAAGGGAACTGCATGGCTTTTCCTGCGACGTCAAGCATCCAGGGGATGGGGATCTGTGATGCTCGATTTCGTACCGAACTTCGTAGCGAAGACTCAGGATCCTTCGGTCCCTGTCGATCGGTTCGAGTCTTTCACAACCCCCTCCCTATTGGACTTCACCGCCTTCAATGCGAAGGAGATGCTGCTTTGTCCTGTGACGGCTCTACGGCACTATCTGAAGAGAACTCGGCACCTTAGGCCTGAGTGTCGACGCCTCTTCGGTAGTGCCGGGATGGCCAAGAAAGAAGTACAGAACACTCTTTTTTTCTGGCTACGTGAGGTGATCAGGAGAGCGTACGAAGCTGATGGTAGCAACGACATCCGTACGCTTCGTCCGAGAGCCCACGAAGTCAGAGATATTGGTCCTTCCCTCGCGTTCCGCAAGAACTTCTCCGTGGCGCAGGTATTGAAGGCAGGGGTCTGCCCCAAACCAGACCACCTGCACCTCCTACCTTTAGGATATAGCCCACAGGTCCCTGGACTCTTGTTCCTTAGGACCCGTGGTGACTGCTCAACACGTTGTGTAGCTTTCCCAGCTCCCGAGCGGACAGAACAGCACCGCATCTTTGTGTGACTGCATGAAGGGATAGGTGAATGAGAATGTGACTGGCCTTCTCTTCCCCATCTTTTTCTCTCCCTCTACCTATGGGCAGAGGGACGCGGTCGTCACTACGCTGGATCAGGAGGCGATGCAGGTAAGCTACTCGACCGAGCCCCATCCTATCCCTTTCAGTAGGGATAGGAGCGATTATCCACCACTTCCCCCAAGGAGGGGGCGTGTAAGTGGAAGCCAACAAGAGACAACTCATGACTTCATATTGCCTCTTGCAATAGGAACAAGTTCTTGCTTGCTAGTTTTGAGAGGTACGCTTGCCTCCCTCTTATTACTTGGGTCCAGAGGTCTGGCCATTGATCCTGCGGTACATACCCCGATCAATTCGGCAGAGGCTAGGATCCCTCCCTCTGCTCTTATGACCAGGGAGGGAATCCAAGGTTGGGCGAACACCAGTCTGTTCTTAAGACTCAGATTCCTCCCACCAAGAAGTGAGTCTTCCTATTGTTAAAGGACCGAAAGGTTTGTATTATGTATCGGAACAAATGGCAATTTGTCAAAAATTGCATTTTTCCTAACTATACAAACCTGAGGTCCTTTACATATAGTCCCACCTCATGCCACCCTTCACTCGGCGTTTTTCCTGGGCCTGAAGCAAAAGTGATTCTTCACCTCCCAGTCGCGCGGTGCGCACACTGTTGGACAAGCAGTTAACTACCGAACTCCCTTGTTCAAAGCTTACAACCGTTCCAGCTGCTGCTAGTTACCTTCCTATTGTTAAAGGACCTCAGGTTTGTATAGTTAGGAAAAATGCAATTTTTGACAAATTGCCATTTTTCCTACCTATACAAACCTGTTACTGCCGAACTACCTTGTTAGTAAATCTTACGACCGGTCCAGCTGGTGCTGAATAGTAATTCCTTATGTAAAGGACCTCAGATTTATATAGTTAGGAAAAATTAAATTTACTTTCGAAAATTGTGATATTAGCTTACTTTTGGTGTTGATCTCTTTCAGTAGTAAAAACATTCAGATTTGTAGTTAGCTATTTGTTTTGAAGCTTTCTTAATTATTAAATTATTTTTATGGCTTATCCAAGCCCTAGCTGCCTCATATGGTGTTCCTTTGGGTATTAATTAGAAACCTTTGTTTTTTGAAGTTTTTATTAGGGACATAATTGTTAGTGTAAAATTGATATCATTATCATGATAAGTTACTTGCTTTTGCAGGTATTTGTTATCCCTCAATATGAAATAGAGTAGTTCTTTGTTTTAATAGACTTAGAGTAGGGTAGTAGGCTGTAAGGATTACGTCTTTTCAAACCAAGTGTTTATTGACTAGTTGTTCTCACGTAAAGCATCAAGTTGCCAGTCACAGTGCATTAATAACATAGCACTTAGTCATTCCATATAATAAGAAGTCCAGCACTTTGTTTAAATTATCGTAAAGAACTGGAGCATTTTTAAGAATATACCATCTGATACTCCCAAGAACCTCATTGTTTGTACAAATTTAATCCATACTGTAGATTCAAGTACTGTACAAGCTATGGTTTCATGTTCACAATTCTCAACTTTTAATTTAGTTTCTGTATGCCTTTGTGCCTATGTATACAGTAGTGATGTTGAATTAATATTTTTCATCAGGTGGAATATGCCTATCCTCCGTTAGCAAAAGAGAATGATTGTGAACTTCCCGAGCTTTGGCGTCATCTACCTTCTCTCTGTTTACCCGATGGTGCTCATAACCACGAAGCAGACACAGTCTTTTTCCACTTACCACATTTAACAAAACCAGACCAAACTGTTTTCGGAGTATCTTGTTACAGGCAGATAGACGCTGAGGTAAGTGAAGAGGTTTTTCTTTCAACCATAATTATAAAAATGCTCCTTGAGTTATAAGACATTTAAAAACTTGATTGTAGTTTTATATTTTAATTAGATGCTTTCTTCAATATGAACAGAAAGTGACAAACAAGACTGCGGACATCACTCGTAATACTGTGCAAAAGTCTGTCTGCGTGTTAAGTACTCTACCGATATATGGATACATACAGGTAAGTTGAAACATTGGTATGTACTGTAGTCTATGGCACAAGAAGTTTGTAAAAAATTTCAAAATATACATGTATGAAGCATTAAGTAAGAATGAATTTTACATGCTGTTAAAGTTAGCTTATACGTATCTTAGTGCTGTTATGTGTAATGGACATTTAAAAAAAAAATAATAATCCTCTGCTAACTGTCAATGTAATCACCTGTTTCCCACTAGGTGGCATTGGAATATTCACATTCTTGTCAGAAATCTTCACAGTGTGAATTGGTGTTTGTAATAATTTTGATGATTTTTGGCTAATTTTCTCCCATATGGTATTGTGCTTGTTTCCTGTTTTTGCATTATGTCATCTGTAACAAGAAGAATTGAAAGCATTTTACTGTTGAGGCATGAGTGTAGTGTTTATGATGTGAAGATAATGAGTGTTGTGACAAGAGAATGAAAATTTTGTGAAGTATCTGAAGATGTTAGAGGCTGATAGATTACATGGACAATTCTTTATGGGACACCAGAAGCCTACTCAGTCTTTTCCTTTTGTCTTACAGTTTTGCTTCTTCTCCTCCTCCATCAGCCTACCTGGTAGCCTAGTTTAATTCTTCTCTCACTCCTGCTGTGCCATCTTTTGCTCCTTATGTGGTTCAGGAGAGAAAATATTAAGTTATTGAGATATTTTGATTCATTATGGTTATAAATTTTACCATATTTATTTTGACAAAGATCACCCCCTCTCCCCATTAGTGATCAACTTTTTTTTTTTTGTTTCCCTCCATGAGAGAGGAGGCTTTGGAGCCTTGGCATGTCTGTAGCCCACCCTCTGGACTGGGCTGGGTCTGTTTGGGGTTCTCTGTGGACAGGGGACCATGTCGTGTCTCAGGACCAAGGTCTGTGGCCTTTCCCACCTCTTTTAACCGTCTCTCCGGTTCAGATTCAGTGTGTTCTCCTGAGGAGTTATTTGGTAGTTTAGTGCTCGTGTTCGCTGTTTCATATATCATCTGTTTTGGAGATAGTAACAGTAGTGATATACTATATACAGTCAACACTGGTATTCACAGCGGATAGGGACCACAACTGCCTGCATAATACTAGCTGAAATCCGCAAACTCTTGAGACTCCCTCAAAAAACACTTATAACTTCCTATTTTAATAGTTTAAACACCAAATATTCCTTAAACTGTCATCCTAAAACACATTAATATTATTTCAAAGTCATCTTACAACATTACCCTTAAAAATATGTGGCTTACAGCTGTGTGAGAACACTCCTACAACTGTTACTCTTACTTAGGCTCAGCTCGTGTCGGCCTATGAAAGTATCCTTAACATCATTCTTTCTAGGCAAAATTAATCTAAAATTACCAGAGAAAAACAAAATTAAGAAAATGTCAGTAAAACTGACTCGCTCACTCTATAAAAGAAGTGTCGGTATGAGAATAGGGGCGAGTGGGAACACTACCACGAGTCATTCACCATTTAGACCTTCCAATCTAAAATCCCCACCAGAGAGAGCTGATACTAAAGGGTGATGCGGCCGCTACTACTACTACTACTGACGCCACGGACAGCAGCGCCCCTAGCGGTCATCCTTAATCATTAGACTGTACACGTTGTACGCTTTTTTCTTTCGTGCCGTGTTATCTTGGGATTTATCTCTTTTATTCACCATGGAACGTGCTGCCATCGCATTGGCTAAGTTAAGTGCCTCATAAGTAGTATTTTACCGTATTTTAGTCTTCCAGGGACCAGTATTTTCCTTCTAATAGGTCATATACGGTCTCCCGGTTGACTCGTGGCGGCGCCATGCCGCCTCATGTTAAGAATTCCCGGTCTTCCATACTGGGACTTCTTATACTTATGGGCTTACTATATCACGTTCATCATTTATTACATCGTTTTTATAGCTAGGACAGCCCTTTTACCATTTCTCTTAGGTTGGTATTTAGGGCTATTCTGTGTTTCTGGCCCAGCATCCCGGCTCTTGCTCTTCATCGGCTATCGCTGGCTCCGAGTAGTCAACTGTTCCTCGGAACAGTTTGCCTCCTCCTGGGCTTCTTTTTCTTTTACTAAAAGTGTCTTATCCATCTTTTACGATGTATTTTTAGTTTTATTTAGGGGTTGTAGGCTAGCCTAGGTTTGCATGTCCCATGTGTTTGGTACAGTCTGGTTCACGTGGCCCTTCCACGGTTGTGTTGCTATCGCGGCTTAGGCCACTTGCGGTCACGTGTTCCATAGCACCTTACCCTTCCCCTTCCCTCCCTACCAGGTATAGGGAGGGGTCTGGGGGACTCCTTGGTTACCATGACAACCACAGTAGCCTTCCTCCCTCTTTCTCTGAGGAGGCCAGGAGTTCCCTCCCAGCTGGGGTATAGGGCGACCACTTGTTTCGAGTACCGGGTCACCGAGCGGGTAGTTGTTGGGACGGGGAGGAGTAGGCCACCCCCCCCTCTCTCTCTCCCGCCGCGTTACGCCGGAAAAAAAAACCCCCCCCCCATTGCTCAGTCCCACCTTTCCCCTACTGTAACGAACGGAGCCTCCGCTGCAGCCGGGGCCCCTTTGGTTATAGTTCGTCTGGCTCCGCCAGCGGGCGGGGTGGTCACTACTAGTGGTCTATTGCTTGCCTACTATATCCTGCCTTTTTCCCGCTACCGGAGGAGAGCTTGCTTCTTACCCGGGCACTCTTCTAGTAGACGGGGAAAAGATTTATATATATTTCGTTATAAATATAAGGATGTACCCTAATTTTACGGTGAATTTTAGTGTTAACTAACTGTGTGTATACCATCTCCGTCGTTCTCCGTCGTGGTTTCATGGCTCACCACCACACCTGGTTGGATATTCTCTCTTGTCTCCGGCGTAGCCTTAGACAACTCCAACCGCCTAGTTACCACATGTATTATGGCGGGGCTCTGGTTTAATCTAACTTTCACGCTCCAGCATGCAGCGGAGCAATTGTTAGGCTGTAAGTGTTCTCCTGATACTTATGTATCTTTCCACTTACAGGCTACCAACTGTCAGGTCCTGGGGTGTAACGCGACGCTTTACGACCCCTGCGCCCACGATGAGTGCAGGACTCACGCCCCGTGTGCCGCGACCCACAACGCTATGATCGTCTGGCACCCAGAAGCCTGCACCATTTGCTATGACCTTGTCAGTCAGCTGGTGGGGGGGGGTAAGTCGATTTTAGACTTCTTTATCGTATTACTAATAACACTTAGTCATAAGCTTGTTAAACCCCGTCCCCGCCACTAGAAGCTTCATTTCGCCTTCTCTTTCAGGCTGCCGCCGTGAAGGAAGTCGCCCTAGCAACCCTGAAGGCTTGGGTGGGCGGCTTCGGGAAGAACGCCGCCAAGGGCCAGCCGTACATCTTAGATAAGAAGCTGGCCGTTCAGATCTTCCCCGGCGGCAAATCAACAGGCTACGTTGATCCTATCTCGGCAGCCCCTCTCATCGCTTCCATACAGCAAGAGGTGCAGCAGTCGTTCGGGTCCGCGGCCACGCAGGAGCCGGTCCCAGACGTCGCAACTTTGGACCTGAACATCGAACCTATGGCGGTAGGGGCGGAGGATTTGTTGGTTGAGGTAGGTGTGTCGGGCGCCCAAGGTCTTTCCTTGGGCGCTCCTGGATCTTCTCCTGTCCCTTCTACTGCTTCTTTCAAGGCTTTTACGGGATCTGAGATCCCTGCCCGCTCGTCCCGCTCTCTCTGTACCCCCAAAGGTGAAGGGACAGAGAGAACAGAAGACCCTCCACAAGACGACTTCTAAGAAGTCGTCGTCGTCTTCTTCAGTAAAGAAGTCTTCGACTTCCTATGCTGACGCGGTGAAGGCTAAGCCGAGCTCTTCGTACTCCAAGAGCTCTAGAAGCAAGGCTTCTAAGGAGAAGGCTCGCGCTCCAGCTGAGCCAATGTTTCCGGCCTCCACCGCATCCACTCCGGCAACGCCAGTTGGAGTAGCGGGACCGAGCGCCTTTGATCCCACTGCCTTCTCAGCAGTGGTGATGCAACAGGTAGGAGAGATGGTAGGCTCGCAGGTCTCCGCCCTCGGAACCAAGTTTGAACAGATGTTTGCGCAGCTGTCAAACACCCTTAGTCAGTCGGGCCAATCCATCCAAGATCTCTCTAACAGAGTTAGAGAGAATGAGGACCGAGTAGCTGGGCTTTCTCAGGCTCCTCAACCAATCTCCCCAGTAGCAGGTACTGGCATTCTCCAGCTACCTCCATATGAGTCGCTACCAGCCTTCTCCATGGATAACCCATGGAGAGTGGCCGCTTACGCTCCATTCAAGGACGGTATGATCTCTGTCCCGGAGTGTGGAACTCGAAGAATTGAGGACTTCGAGTTTTATCCTCCGGGATTAACTCAGCCTTTCATTGGATATGCTAGGCTGACCGTGGCGGCCCTCACTAGGGAGGACAAGATTTCCTGAGAAAACGTGCTATATAGTAGAGAGCACGCACAGCGGAATGGTTCACTGCCTGGAGGACTGGGAGTGTACCAACACTAAGCTCCAGGCTTTCGAGAGTCCTTTCACTATTTTTGCGACGGAGGAGGAGGCTTCTCTTCCGTTCGCTACCAAAATAGTGGAAGCGACTCTTCAGGCAGTCCTCAAGGATGAGCCCATGCCACAGCTGAGGGAAGCGGATTCTACTTCTCCGCTCTTTCCAGCCTTTGGAGAATTGTGGGAGAACTTGCCTGCCACATTCACGATTGGTAAGCTTAAGCCAGACTGCGCAATGGACAGTTTTGGCGAAAAAGCTTCCAAGGCTGCCTGATACTTTGATTCAGGCAGAGTTCGATGCTCGAACTAGGTGGTTTGGGAGGTCCCTCAACTCCTTAATTATCACTGAAATGGCGGCATTGTCGTATGGCACAGAAACCGCTATTCAAGATTCTGGCCAAGTCTCAGCTCCAAACATTCAGACGGATGCTTTCGACTTCTTCCAAGCTAGGAGGAACTGCCGAAAGCACGTTTTGCAGGAGTGCACTATTAGGCACGAACCTAATAGACTCCTGGCTTCCAGCATGTGGGGGGCGGACCTCTTCCCAGAGTCCGCTGTGAATGAGGTGCACCACGAGGCTGCTAGGCTCAACCAGAGCCTTAGAGCTAGGTGGGGCATCTCTTCTAAGAGGAAGCAAGAATCCGCCCCTGCTGCTGGTAAGAAACTCAAGAAGTCTGGTAAAAGGTTCCAGCCTTACCAGAAACATCAGCAGCAACAGCAGTTCGTTCAGGCCGTCCCAGTTACCCAACAGGGACAACCATCAACTTCGAAACAGGCCCAACCCATCCTCCTGTTGTCCCCTCAGTCGCAACCCTCAACCTCCTACGCAGTCTCGCCGGCCTTCAACTCTATGTATGAAGGTCAGGCTTACCCAGCCTTTAATAGGCTTTCGAGAGGTAGCAGAGCGAGAGGCCACTTTCGCCAGCGTGGCACAGGGAGAGCGGCAAGGGGAAGGCAGTTCAGAGGAGGGCGCGGAGGTCAACCCGCCCAACAACATGTGAGTCTCCTCAGGTAGGAGGGAGGCTGTTTCCTCTTCCGTCACAGGTGGGGTTCAGCAAATGGGCACAGAGCATCGTGTCCAAGGGATTGGGTTGGAGTTGGATCAAAGATCCCCCTCCAATCAAATCATTTTATCAGGAACCATCAAAGGAATTGACAGATTACGCGAAGGAACTCCTTCAGAAAGGAGCTATTGCGAGAGTCAAGCATCTAAAATTTCAAGGTCGCTTATTCAGCGTGCCAAAGAAAGGCTCAACTAAAAGAAGGGTAATCTTAGACTTGTCAAGGCAAAACTCTTTCATTTGTTGCGACAAGTTCAAAATGCTTACCATCTCGCAAGTAAGGATCTTACTTCCCCGTGGGGCCGTCACATGCTCCATCGATCTTACAGACGCATACTATCATATCCCTATAGCCAGGCACTTCCGCCCATTCCTAGGCTTACAAACTAGGAAATCAGACGTTCTCATTCAAAGTGATGCCCTTCGGTCTGAATGTAGCCCCCAGGGTATTCACGAAAATAGCAGAAGTGGTGGTTCAACAGTTGAGAACTCAAGGGATAATGGTAGCAGCATACCTCGACGATTGTTGATCTGGGCACCAACAGTCGAGGAATGTCTCAAAGCCACGAAAAAGGTAGTTCAATTTCTGGAACATCTGGGGTTCCAGATAAACAAGACGAAATCCAGACTTACTCCAGAGTCTCGTTTTTCAGTGGCTAGGAATCCAATGGATTTGTCTTCCCACAATCTGTCAATTCCGGTGGTCAAACGGAAAGAAATAGCCAAGTCTGTGAAACAATTTCTCAAATGCAAACAAACATCAAGGAGAAACCAGGAAAGATCCTAGTTCTCTTCAGTTTGCCCTCATGTCAGACATCCTCCTGAAAGCAAGGCTGAAAGATATAAACCGAGTTTGGCGATCGAGAGCAAACGCCAAATCTCAAGACAAGTTGTCAGTAATTCCACAGATCCTTCGCAATCAGCTCCGTCCATGGACAAAAGTGAAGAACCTGGCCAAACTAGTACCCCTTCAATATCCCCTTCCAGTGTTACCATTCACACGGATGCCTCCCTGTCCGGGTGGGGGGGATATTCTCAATTCAAGCAAGTTCAGGGGACTTGGTCAGTTCAGTTCCGCCAGCTCCACATTAAACGTCTTGGAAGCAATGCAGTATTTCTTACCCTGAAGAGACTTCTTCCCCCGAAAAAGTCTCATCTAAGACTAGTTTTGGACAGTGCAGTGGTAGTTCATTGCATCAACAGAGGA